>NC_082660.1:7214874-7484955 GCF_028023285.1 Balaenoptera ricei | reverse complement strand
TTAAGTTAACTGTTGAAGTGACTTAACGTCTTTCACCACCTTCCTAAGCCCGTTTCAGCAACTTTCCCATATCCCACCACTGGCATGCGAGCCCCGCAAGAGCGAGGACTTTCCAGGGGCATCAGCATAGACATGCGTTCTGCGAGCTCCCTTTCAAGACCAAACAGCACAATAATTTGGGTCAACTTAACTTCAACCCAAAAGTAAGTTCACCTGTGCCTTTAAATGTACATCCAAAAGCTGTTAATACACATATGAAAACTGTCTTGTAGGTATTGCACAAGGTAGCCAAGAAGATATAGCTGAAGATCTTGACCCTGAATCAACTTCTCTTATTCTTAATATCTGTCCAGTATTAAGTGTCTATTAATTATGGAACAAGGTCTAATCACGTGACGTGAATTTGTAAAACCTCTAACATCATCGGGTACTACAAATACCAAATTACGGAACAAGGTCTAATCACGTGACGTGAATCTGTAAAACCTCTAACATCACCGGGTACTACAAATACCAAATTCTGGAACATGATGACATCCATACCTGGAAATCAATAATTCTGTACATGTTTGGGGTGTTTTCAGATTTGCATCCTAGCTAATACAAACTACGATGAAAGCTGAAGATGCAAACGCTTTGGTGGTGTTAACACAGTACACAAACAAGCATGACATCGATCACAAGTCAGCAAGCTAAGTCCCAAGGGCCAAATCCAGCCTGCCTCCAGTCTCTGTAAATAAGTTTTTATTGAACGCAGGCAGGCACATCCACATTTAGGTATTGCCTATGGCTGCTTCTGAGCTACAACGGCACAGTCGAGCAGTTGCAACAGAGACCCTATGGCCCGCCAAACCTAAAATATTTACTATCTAGCCCTTTACCCAAAAAGCTCGATGGCTCTGCTCTAATCTGTTCATAACATTTCATTTCCAGCAACTTCATGTACCCAGCCACAAAACCAAGGGAATGCAAAGAACAGCTCTAAGCAGAGAGGAAAAATAGTCACCATGCACTCTGAGTGCTTCTTTACACTGGTGAGTCTCCAGTGCTACACAAGTAGGAGGAAACTAAGGAAGCAATTCAGAAGCAGAAGTGACATAAAGGAGGGAGGAAAATTTGACAGGCAGAAAAGACCTTGAAGAATCACTAAGCTGAATGACTATTTATTCTGTACGGCCACAAGAACAATGAAAATATGAGTGTCTACTACACACTAGACATTGACCTTAGTGTCCCCATTTTCTGAAAAGAGGAAACCAAGGCTAAGGGAGTCCAAATGCTGCCTTAGGGCACAGGTGAAACAGAAGAGCCTCGAGTCAGACTCAAGACCATCCATGCCTAAAATCAAGGCTAACCACATCTGGGTGGTCCCTGTGGTTACTGGTACATTCCAAGAACATACCGATGCCCATGTTCATGCATACAAACCTTAACTATCAAGAAAATGTTACATTTTTTTAAATTAATTAATTAATTAAATTATTTTTGGCTGCATTGGGTCTTCGTTGCTGTGCACAGGCTTTCTCTAGTTGCGGCAAGCAAGGGCTACTCTTCGTTGCGGGGCGCGGGCTTCTCATTGCGGTGGCTTCTCTTGTTGTGGAGCACGGGCTCTACGCACGCGGGCTCAGGAGTTGTGGCGCGCAGGCTTAGTTGCTCTGCGGCATATGGGATCTTCCTGGACCAGGGCTCGAACCTGTGTCCCTGCATTGGCAGGAAGATTCTTTTTTTTTTTTGGCTGGCAGATTCTTAACCACTGCGCCACCAGAGAAGTCCCCAAAATGTTACATTTTAGTATATCCAAAAAGAAATTAAAAGCATATAATACAATTTTAAGAGGTTCTTTCAAAAACGTGTGAGGGGCTTCCCTGGTGGCGCAGTGGTTGAGAATCTGCCTGCCAATGCAGGGGACACGGGTTCGAGCCCTGGTCTGGGAAGATCCCACATGCCACTGAGCAACTAGGCCCGTGAGCCACAACTACTGAGCCTGCGCGTCTGGAGCCTGTGCTCCGCAACAAGAGAGGCCGCAATAATGAAAGGCCCGCGCACCGCGATGAAGAGTGGCCCCCACTTGCCGCAACTAGAGAGAGCCCTCGCGCAGAAACAAAGACCCAACACAACCATAAATAAATAAATAAATAAATAAATAAATTGTATAACTTAAAAAAAAAAAAAAAAAACGTGTGAAAGATAAAAATGCTGATATTGAAAGGCCCAGGTATCAGCTGGTCCTTTATCCACAAACTTCATTTTACCCCAAAGGCTGCCACATAATCAGACATCACATCAACTTTTCTAAACAAACAGCAGTGCTACTAAGTCGTTCTATAAGATAAATTCCTCTGAATGAGAGAGGCAGTTTCCTTCATGAAACTAACTATATTTTTAACCTAGTAATGATTACCAGGTTGTAACATGGTAGTACTCTCCCCTTACAGTTGGCCAAACTCCTGGGCAATGTTAACGTGTGGCTTCTTGGTAAGCGTCCCTGGCGATTGTATGAACGTTTTAAGAAGCCCAGAAGCCTTTTGCACGGTTAGAGGCTGCTAAGTCTAATTTACATAGCCTGGTCTGTCCAATTACCAAGACAAGGCAACCACCTGAATTTAAAAACAGAGTCACTTTAAAAGACTTTTACAAACAACTATATTGTGGTATAATCTACAAACCATAAAATCTTCCCATTTTATGTGTAATTTCAATGATTTTTAGTAAATTTACTTAGTTGTGTAACACATAATCCAGTTTTAGAACATTTCCATCATCCCAATCACACCCTTGGTACCCATTAGCGGTCACTCCCCTTTCCTACCCCCAGCCCCAGGCAACCACTAATCCACTTTCTACCTCTATGGATTTGGCTTTTCTGGACATCGTGTATCAGTCGAATCATACAACGTGTTGTCTTCTGCTTCTTTCACTTAGCACAGTGTCTTTGAGGTTCATCCATCACCTCCCTTTTCATGTGAAACCTACCCAGTACTTGGGGCTCATATCTAGTGACTGCACACCACAGTTTAATGCTGGGTTGGGTATGAGGCTGGGAAGAGTTAGAGAAAGCACGTGGAAGGTTCTCCACAAATCACTGTACAATGGCTGCTGTATGATGTACCTGGGCTAGTGATAGCAAACACATGAGCACGCAGCCCTTATGGCAACGACACGCACAGTGTACATGGCAGGCACCTCTGGGGCCGTCTGCCCTTCTCAGACGAAGCCTCTGTCATTCCAGGAAGCAGAGATGGGCTTCGAGAGGTCTGCAATCCTCCTGAAAGCATATGCAAGCTTCTGTGTGCTTGCGCGTGTTTCCAAACCCAGAACCTCTACCTTGTGTCCGATTTCCTGGGGCCCATGATCCCAGTGCTTTAGAGTCCCTGCACTCGACCCAGCCTCAGAGCACGTCTACCAAGTCTGTCAAATGCATGAAGGACATATGAATACTCACAAAAGAGAGATGAAGGAAAAACAAATATTAGAATTCAACCATATAAACATCAACAATTTAACAGTTCCAAAGACCACTGTAATAGTAAAAAAGACATTAGTAGAAAAACTGGTGAAATCCAAATAACGTCTGGAGTTTGCTTAATAGTAATGTATCAAGGTAGGCTTCTTAGTTCTGACAAATGTACTATGCTAATATAAGATAGTAACAGTGAGGAAAACTATCCTATCTTTGCAACTTTTCTGTAATTCTAAAACATTTCAAAATAGAAGTGTATTCCAGCAAATCAACGACCACTGGATTGCATTTATCCCATGCCTAGATCTCTTAAGGCAAATATGGAAAGGAAAAAAAACAACACTACAGACAAAATAATTGCACATTAGCAGCATAATAATTACAGTACTTATATAATCATACAGATCAGGGATAATCTAAATGGTCGAAAACAGAGGGATACTTAATAAACGACAGCACAGCTGCTCAGTGGCAGCTTATGCCTCCAAGAAGAACGCCAGTGGTGAGAACACAGGGCAACAGGGGATAGAGACACAGAAGCGAGGATGCCTTTGCCGGCTGCAAGTAACAGAAACCCCAATTCAACTGGCTTTAAAAGATAAGGAGACTTTGCTATTTTACATTTCACATACGAAAAGCTGCTGCAGGCAGGCAGCTCCAGAACCTTATACTGTCTACCCACCCACCTTCACAAAGATACAGCCTTTCCACTCCACCACCCTCGGTTTCTCAGCAGCTCCCTGCTGGCTTTTATGGCAGCAGCTTGGCTGACTGGCTGCAGGTTTAGGTGGAGACAGGACGCTAATTGGCAGGAGTTACTTCTGTGTAGGTCTACGGGAACAAGGGGCCTTCTGCTCAAC
The DNA here is from genome assembly GCF_028023285.1 of Balaenoptera ricei. Classification (NCBI taxonomy): domain Eukaryota; kingdom Metazoa; phylum Chordata; class Mammalia; order Artiodactyla; family Balaenopteridae; genus Balaenoptera; species Balaenoptera ricei. The sequence goes on along the minus strand of NC_082660.1, from coordinate 7,480,635 downwards.
CATGCCTGTCTCAGACCTCCCCTCCCAGCTCGCTGGACGGCTCTGGGTCATGTGCTCCTGCCTCTGCCAACTGCAGGCCTAGCTGCTCTATGACTGGCTTAGAGCCACCTGAGGCACTACTGACATTTGGGACTGGATTATTCTTTGTTGTGGTAGGGGCCATCCTGTGCTTTGCAGAATATCTGGCGGCGTTCCTGGATTCTACCCACTAGATGCAAGTAGCACCCCATACACCTCCAGTTGTGACAATCAAAAATGTCTCCAGACATTGCCAAATGCCCCCTGAGGGGGGGCAATCTCCCCTAGTTGAGAACCACTGGCTTAGAGCCATCAAGACTTCACCAGGGGGCTTCCCTGCTGGCGCAGTGGTTGAGAGTCCGCTTGCCAATGCAGGGGACGTGGGTTCGAGCCCTGGTCTGGGAAGATCCCACATGCCGCCGCGGAGCAACTGGGCCCGTGAGCCACAACTACTGAGCCTGCGCGTCTGGAGCCTGTGCTCCGCAACAAGAGAGGCCGCGATAGTGAGAGGCCCGCGCACCGCGATGAAGAGTGGCCCCCGCTTGCCACAACTACAGAAAGCCCTGGCACAGAAACGAAGACACAGCACAGCCATAAATTAATTAATTAAAAAATAAAAAAATAAAAATAAAAATAAGTAAATAAATAATAAAAATAAAGGAATTCCTTTAAAAAAAAAAAAAGACTTCACCAGGAGCTGCTGAGAGGGTCACATTCCCTGAGTCAAGACAAGGGTGGCCACTCCAACAAAACAGGGGCTCTGACAGCTGGCAAGAAGGCTCTGCTCTTGAGAACTCTAGAATATATGAGAAAGTGAAATACAGAAGTACAAGGTTATCATTATGAATAAATAAAACCTGTTTCTACAGGCATAATTACATGAAACAAACATTTATTGAGAACCTGCTATGTGCTAGGTACTGTACAGAAAAAGCAGAATAAAATGTAAATAAGTGAGTTAAAGGAAAGGAGGTAGTTAATATTAAAAAAAAAACTGAATAACTAGATCTCTGCTTGATTCCTTCATTTTCCAATTTCCTTTTTAACATTTTAAAAGAATTATAGATTCACAGAAAGTTGCAAAGAAATGTACAGGGAGGTTCCATGCACCCTTCATCCAGTTTCCGCCAAGGTCCTATCCTGCGCAAGTACAGTACAACCCCAAACCAGGTAACCAACACTGGAACAATCCACACAGCTTATTCAGAGTTCACGTGCTTCCGTGTGTGTGTATATGTGTATGTGTGTGTGTGTGTGTGTGTGTGTGTGTAGTTCCATGCCATTTTATCACGTGTGTAGCTTCTAGATACAGAAACAGTCCACCACTACAAGCCTCCCTCATGCCACTCTTTTACAGCCATACCCACCCCTGTCCCCCATCCGTCATCCTTGGCAACCACTGATCCGTCCTCTATCTCTATAGTTGTCTTATTTCAGGAATGCTACATAAACGGAGTCCTACCAATTTCATTCTGTGCATTGTGTTGGCTGGAATGGGGTTTGAGCACCTCTCGGTTTCCTCTGAAGGGGAGCAGGTTAATGAAGGGTTTTCCCTGTGACACCAGTCCCAGGGGGTCTTTCTGTGTCTCCAGGTCTGTAGGGAGAGGTGGAGAGCAGCTCTGAGCAGATACATATGTGCACACGCACAACTCCTGTAACTGGCCTTTAAAAACCACGCAAGTTCATAAAGCACAGGTGGGGGGAGGGGAGCCTCGTTTACCTAGGAGCACAAAAGAATGAGAGTCCCATGCCCGAATTCTTCCAGGAACTAAAACGTTTTGTACCTTTGAACCTTAGCTTCTTAACTGTGTATTTTTTTCCAGTATTATTCAGATATAACTGACATATAACACTGTGTAAATTTAAGGTGCACAAACATGCTAATTTTGATACACTTATATATTGCAATAATCTGATTACCACAGCAGAGTTAGCTAACACCTCTGTGACATCATATAATTACCGTTTCTTTTTTGTGGTGAGAACATTTAAGATCTACTCTCAGCAATTTTCAAGTATACAATACAGTGCTATTAGCTATAATCATAATGCTGTACATTAGATCCCCAGAATTAACTGTGTATTTTTAATGAAAATCATTCTAAAAGTGCTTATTTTCCTGTCTTCTTATTATAAAGTACAGTTGACCCTCGAACAACAGAGGGGTTAGGGGTGCCCACCCACCAGAAAGTCGAAAATCTGCGTATAACTTATAGTCAGCCCTCTGTACCCACAGTTCTTCTGTATCCACAGTTCTGTGCTGTAGTATTTACTACTGAAAAAAATCCGGTGGACCCATGCAGTTCAAACCCAAGTTGTTCAAGGGTCGACTGTAGTCTTTTTTTTTTTTAAAGATTTATTCATTATTTATTTATTTTATTTATTTTTGGCTGTGTCGGGTCTTTGTTGTGGCACGCGGGATCTTTGTTGAGGTGTGAGGGATCTATCATTGCAGTGCGCGGGCTTCTCTCTAGCTGTGGTGCGTGGGTTTTCTCTCTCTAGCTGTGGCGTGCAGGCTCCAGGGCACACGGGCTCTAGCTGAGGCGCAAGGGCTCAGTAGTTGCGGCGCGCAGGCTTAGTTGCCCCACGGCATGTGGGATCGTAGTTCCCCGACCAGGGATCGAACCCATGTTCCCTGCATTATAAGGCGGATTCTTTACCACTGGACCCCCAGGGAAATCCCTCAACTGTAGTCTTAATTGGCATGTTGTTTAAATAATCGAATCTAACTTTCCCTGCTTGTCTTATGACAGTTAGATGCAGCAGCCTTTCAGGGGGAGGAGAGAAGTCTCTATTGAGGGTTCCTTGACTAAAGGGTCCCCCGCTGGGTTTTATCTTTCTGAGCCCCTTCTCTCTAGTTGGTTAAACTTCCCGCTGGGGTCTTCTTATCCTGTGTCCCCCACCCCAGCCCCTATCTACCCCACCCCCAGTGACTAATAGTTTCCTTGAATAGACCCTGTATTCTCCTAAGATCAGAGGTCAGCACACGTTTTCTGTAAAGAGCCAGACAGTAAATGTCTCCAGTTTTGCGGGCCACATGGCCTCTGTCCAGAGACTCAACTTTGTCCTTATAGCGCAAAAGCAGCCAAAGACAATAACTAATTGCACGACTGTGGCCGTGCTCCAATAAAACTTTATCTATGGACACTGAGACTTGAAATCCCCATAACTTTCATGAGATACTACTCTTCTTTTGATTCTTTTTCAACCATTTAAAAATGAAAATCCCATTCTTATCTTGCAGGCTGTATAAAAACAGGTGGCCAGCGGGATTCAGCTTGTAGGCTGCTGTTTGCCAACCCCTGTCCTAAGATCTCCCAGGGGCAGTCATCACATCTGGGAAACAGTTTACACTCAACAAGCATCAGTTCGTCAACTGACAACAAGTATTGTTTTCTCGTACATGTAAGAAAATCCAGCCACAAGGAAATCTGGGGACTTGCGTGGTGGCATGCCGCAGGTGCAGGTGCAGGAGCGGACCTGGACCCTCTGTATCTTCTGACTTCAGGGCTGACCATCTCCCCCCACCAGCCACCCCTGCTCCCCCGGCAGCAGGCTGGTAACCGCTGCGCTGTTGGCCTATTATTTCATGTAGGTTCTTTTTGTTTCCCCAGCTGCATTTTCATCCCCTTCAGGAAAAGGCCTAGGCGATATTAATTATGTGTTACCCTCCATCGCACCTGGCACAGACTAAGCATCTAGATTAATAAAAATCCTACCATATATTCGTTTTTGGCTACCTGTTCCTAATTTTAAAAAGAAATGTGAAATATTTTATACTTCTCTCTTAAAGTAACAAACTAAAAGCTAAATTAAGTTGATCTCTTTTCTTTGATCCTCAATTGATTTTTCTTGAAGGGTGACAGCTGCTCCCGTGGGCAAAGTTCGCACGGCTGCCCTCAGTTAGGATCCCATGATGGTGTGTCCTCTGCATTAAACCAAGAAGCAAAAGCACAAAACCAGATCCCTACAACATATATGAACCTCAATAACATTAGGCTAGGTGAATGAAGCCTGACACAAAAGGCCATCTGTATACAGTTATAGAGATATGAAATATGGAATATAGAATTCCACCTATATGAAATGCCTGGAACAGGCAAATCCATAGAGACAGAAAGTAGATTGGTGGTTTGGCAATTGCCAGGGCTGGGGGTGGAGAAGGGAGCGGGGAGTGACTGCTGAATGACCACAGGGTTTCCTTCTGGGGTGATGGAAATGTTTTGGAACTGGACAGAGCGGTGGTTGCACAACACTGGTAATGTACCAAATGCCACTGAGTTGTTTACTTTAAAATGAGTTATTTTGTTATGTGACTTTTACCCCAATAAAAACAAGGTTTTTTAGAGAATGGTGGTAGATCTGTACATTCTGACGGTGGAAAGAGTGCCTAGACATATTGTTAACTGAAAATGGCAAGTCACAGAAAAAAAAAAAATTGATAGCAAGATCCCATTCATGTAAACTTCCAAAACAAATATCCGGGCTTCTGCACATATACTTCGGCAGAGGTGTAGAGAAGGGCCGAGCAGGCCACACAGCAAGCTATTATAATGCTGGTTACCCGGGGAAGGGGCAGGCAGGGATTTTCTTGTGTTCTGCATACTTCCACATTGTGTCATTCTAGTAAAGCAAGAACGAATGCTTCAATGGGTTCCCGTATAATAGATAAACACCCCAGGTCCCTGTGGGTCTGAACATTTTAAAGGGCATCCACCGTCAGGACCACGCACATCTGTGCATCAGAGCACAGCGCCAACAGAGACTGGAAAGTGGGGTCTGCAGGAGAGAAGCACAGCTGCTTGCAAAGAAACACTCAATCAGGCAGCTCTTTGGTCACCAGGATGTTGAACAATTAATTTTTATTAAGTTTCTCGCTCCTTTGGCTGCATCAATCAGTTGATTAATCACATGAAGTGCATTAAGCTTCATAAATGCGTACAACAGGCCTCAGAAGGGCCTACTGTCAGGACAGCATCACCCCCTCTTTACAATCTTTAATTTTCTCTTAGAGAAAGGCCAGTGTGTGCGACGGGCATTTCCGGACAGAAGGAGAAAGGAGAAAGGAGGGGAGGGTGCGAACACGGGTGGGTGCAGCCAGACCATCTCTGAACTGCTCTCTGAATGCCAGGCCCCCTCCTGGAGGTTGGAGCCCAGCGAGCTGGCTGGCTGTGACCCTGGCCTTGTCCCTGACCTGCCAGGCAAGGTCTGCCATCGTGCTAGCAATGAGCCACAGGACAAGGGCACCTTCTCCTCCTTCAAAATTAGACAGATGACCGTCTTTGTCCAATTTGCAGAGAAAAATTAATAAATGCACCAAGTCTCACGATGTTAAGATTGCCATCTCCACTTCTGTTAAACATCAGCACCTCCTATATCTCACTTTTCCACTAGCCCTGGCACAAAACTGTGACTCTTGGCTACACACTGTAATCTCCAGGGGAGCTTAAAACTCGGGGTTACCTGGCCCATGTGGGGAGACGCCAGCATTCCTGAACTCCCCGGCCAGTTCCACTGTGCACAACCCCAGTGCGGAAGCCCGCTCCTAGCTCTCAAGGAGCCAAAACAAGCATCAGACAAACGAGGACACACAACAGCTGATCACAGCCAGCCTGAGACCTCGTATTTTTCACTGAGTGCACGAGGTCGTGTTTATATCTTGACACTGTAAACCTATGAATGGTCATTTTTCTCTGAGTAAAACGGTTGGGAGTTGACCTCGTGGAATTAAAGACATAGCTACTTCCTAGATTCTGCAAGGACACCTGGACAGGGCGGGCGCTTCAGGGCGGCTTCCAAAACGCGGTGCAGCCCCGCCAGGGAACAGTTATTTGGCAACGAAAGGGAATGGAGCACTGATCCACACTGCGACTCGGACAAATCTCGAAAACATGATGCTGAGTGAGATAAGCCAGACGCAGAAGGCCACAGGTTGCACGACTCCATGTACATGAAATGTCTAGAACAGACAAATCTATAGAGACAGAGAACAGATTCGTAGTTGCCAGGAGCTGAGGGAGATGGGAGTTACTGCTAAAGGGTACAGGGTTTCTTTTTGAGGCAATGAAAATGTTCTGGAATTAGATAGTGGTGATGGTTGCACAACCTTGTGAATGTACGAAAAACCACTAAATAGGGCACTTTAAAATGGCACATTTTATGGTATGTGAAGCATATCTCAATTTTTAAAAACCGGGGTAATTTTCAGGACAAACCCAGTTGACCCGTACACTAGAGGGCGGCCCCACACTGGAGACAGGCACCTTTGCACAGGACGGAGCTCACCTCCTGCGGTGGCTCTCTGGTGTCCTGCCCGAGCTCCAGGCGGCCTGGAAATGTCACACTCACCGGGGCAGTGCCCGATCTCCTGACGGCACTGAGGCTGGCACACAGGAGCCGCTCAGGAGACCTCTGCCTGGCTCGATGTCCCTCCCACTGAACTGCAGGGCTTGTCCCCCAGGGGTTGGCCCAGCCAGCTCCCTTCTTCTTTCCCTCTCCCGCCCTGAACCCCTGGAGCTTTAAGGAAATAAAAAGAGGGCCCTCCAGATGGAAAATGTTGAGGATTTCACAGCTCCACAAGCAACTTTTCAGGATGCCCTTGCCCTGTCTTTCTAGAGCTTCTGAGCAAAGGCAGAGGCCATCCTCTCCCCGGTGGCTCCTTCGTCCACAGAGGGATGGGGATGTCTCTTGGGGGCATCCCAGGCAACCTGATCCCCGTCTCTCTCTCTCTCTCTCACACACACACACACACGTGCGCACACGCGCGCGCGCAGAAGGCCAGGCCAGCTCTCTCTGGGTTACTGCAGAACACTGAAGTGTTAACAGATTCATTTTCTTTTTTCGGCTGTGTTGGGTTTTCGTTGCTGTGCGCGGGCTTTCTCTAGTTGCGGCAAGCAGGGGTTACTCTTCACTGTGGTGCACGGGCTTCTCATTGTGGTGGCTTCTCTTGTTGTGGAGTATGGGCTCTAGGCATGCGGGCTTCAGTAGTTGCACCACGTGGGCTCAGTAGTTGTGGCTCGCAGGCCCTAGAGTGCAGGCTCAGTAGTTGTGGCGCACGGGCTTAGCTGCTCCACTGCATGTGGGATCTTCCCGGACCAGGGCTCGAACCCGTGTCCCCTGCATTGGCAGGCGGATTCTTAACCACTGTGCCACCAAGGAAGTCCCGAGATTCATTTTCTTCTGTTCCACTGCATATACACTTGTATACACTTGACATTCAGTAACTACCCATTGATTGAGAATATTCTACAAATTGAAGAATACATTCATACTACTTTCCCAAAGTTTCATGTACTGGTATTACCATTTGCATGGTTAGTAAATTCAGGGTTTTTCACATAAATATGTTTAACATCCGTTCTCCATGGAAACACAGACAGCAGGTCTCTGTGGTCTTACCCCCTGTTATGGAACATCTTAGTAACCACCAATCTGCTTGAAACAAATTCAGCTCCTAAATGTGCATCACTGCAACCAGGTGGATAGAAGGAGTTCAGCGGGTCTCCATCAGGCCCCCAGAGGACACTTGGCAATGTCTGAAGACACTTTTGGTTGTCATGACTTGGAGGGGTGTGCTACTGGCAGGCACTAGGTAGAGACCAGGGATGCTGCGAAATATGCTACGCTACACAGGACAGCGCGACAATGAAGAATTACCCGCCCCCAAATATGAATAGTACCCGGGCAGAGAAACCCTGCTCTCAAGTAACACCTGCCCAGTTTGGATACCTCTTAGGACACTGCCTGTCAGCAATACAGTAAGTTGAATGACTCCACATGTTTCTCTATGTAACCGACTCACTGAACATACACCATCAACAACAACGGTGGCAAAAACAGTGAAGGCTTATGAGTGGGGTTAATAGGAGGCCTCAGCTTGGCCCCTGGTGAGTCCCAGCTACTCCTAAGGTGTCAGAAAGATTCCTTCAGCACCCTCCCCTCCCCGCTCCTGATTTCACCTGCCTTAATTCAAGCATCAGCTAAGTCCTGTGCACTACTTGTCTCCCTAGCAATTTCTCTGATATAATCCCTGACTTTTCTAGTCCTAGTGCCCCAGATATCTCTAACTCAGGCCCGTCAGCATCTGTGAAAACCTCCGACAATTTCCAACTGTCCTCTCCTCTCAGAATTCCACCCTGTCCGTCACTCATGCTTGGCTAGCTCAACAAATAAGACTTGGTGCCTAACGTGAGTGAAACTCCGAGCTCAATCCACAAGGTGCAGGACTCCTAGGAGTGTGTGAGGAGCCAGCAAGAGAACGGCTATAAAATGCCTGGCGCAGTCCCCCTGAGCACCCAACAAACAGCGGCTAGAGTGGCTGTTATCAACTGCACCAAGCTGACCACATGCTTCCACCGTCTCTGGGAGAACAACACATGGGGTGTATTGGTTTCCTACTGCTGCTGTAACAAACTGCCACAAACCAGGTGGCTTAAAACAACACACGTTTATTACCTCACAGTTCTGGAGGTCAGAAGTCAAAAATCAGTTTCATTCTGCCAAAATCAAGGTGTCAGCAGGGCCGTGTTCCATCTGCAAGCTCTGGAAAAATACACCTCCTTGGCTGTTCCAGCTTCTAGAAACTGCCTGCATTCCTCAGCTCACGGCCACATGACTCCAACATCTGCTTCTGCTGTCACATCTTGTTCTCTGACTCTGACCCTCCTGCTGCCCTCTTGTAAGGATTCTTCTGATGACACTGAGCCCACCCAGATAATCCAGGATGATCACCTCATTTCAAGATTCTTAACTTAATCCCACCTACAAATGCCATTTGTGTTGGAAGGTCACTTATTAACAGGTTTAGGAGACTAGAACATGGACATCTTTGGAGGGCCATTATTCTATCGGGGGTGGGGTGGGGGGAGGTGTCTGTTAAATATCAAACAACGGTGAATACAAGATAAAAGTAACCAGTGGGTATAACACAGTACAAGGGGCACACGGTTACCCAGCCAAGGGAAGGTCAGGTTAGGTAGTGGATTTGGGCTCAACTCCGGAGTCAGACAGACGCCTCCTCGTTGGCTCTGGGAAGCGAGGTTACTAAGTCAACCCCCTTGGCCTCAGCTCCATCACCTGTCCACCTACAACTCCTGCAGCCCTCGTGGGCTTTCAGTGAGAGCATCCACCAAGCGCCTAGAGTGCCTGGCACACGATAAGCACTCCACGTATGTCCTAAGACCCAAGGGATCCCAGCGGGGAGAACAGGAGGCAGGAACAGCACGGTGAGGCCTCAGGGAAGAGGACACGGGCCCGTGTGAGCCCCGTGGAGGCAGGGACCTGTCTGCTGGTGCTCAGCACTGGAGTCCTGAACCCGCAAGCGTGCCTGAGATGGAGAGGCTGTGCAACAGTTACTCAATGAATGAATGGGTGATCGAATGAACAAATGAACAGAGGCAGTATGCTTAAAACTGAGTAGGGACTGGGCAGTGGGGTGGCGTATGTGACAGAGCACTGCATCAGGGTCAGAAGACTCAGCTCAAGTCCCTGTCCTACTCACAGCCGGTGGGACGCACGCCTTGGCTACAGCCCTCACATACAAGATGAGGAGCTGGAAGGAAGCGGCCCTGGCTCTTCCAAGAACAAAGCTGGAGGATTCAAGCTACGCGTGGTCTTGCCCGAGCCTGACCTGCCTTACACGAAGGCTCGGGGTCAGTCAAACTGAACGGTTCGCTCTCTTATTCCAAACACACCCAGCACTTCCTCTTCCGCAGCACTTTCCTCACATTCCCCCTTCTCATCCCCAGCACTGAGAAAGCACGAGAAACGCTCAACCTAGGAGATGACTGACAAGGATAAAGAACCCCCAGGCTCTAGTGAGCCCTCCTCCTTTTCTCCAAAGCCATCACCACCTGATAATGGTGCCTGGTGACCATCACTGTCTCCATTTTATGTGTCTCCCACCTCCCAGACAAACCTGGTCTCCATCCACCATCCCAGCACACAGGAGGCCAAGAATCTATAACTATTACTTCATTTTACTGGATTTGAATGGGAATAACTGAACTCAGGAAAATTTAGCTCTGCTTTTATTCTATCAGATTAATTTTACTGAATTTACTGGAAAGGCAGCCAATTAGCAAAAGGACCCAGGCTCACCCGGTGACCTTTAATATGTCACTTGACCCAAGGGTTTATGCACTACAACCTACCAGAGGTGAAACACAGTTTCCACTTCCAAAAGCAGAGCGAAAGGGAAGAAAAGGAAACTTAGAGATTTCCAAACATCCGGGAGATATTTTTGGAAATGAATGACTTTTCCATTCGCTCCTCTTAAAAAAAAAAAAAAGAAAGAAAGAAAGAAAAGAAAAGAAAGAAAGAAAGAAAGATATTAGACGGAGAACAAACCAAGAAGTGGTTGTTGATCATCTAAATGGAAGAAGATTCTTACAGAAGCCCACTCCTTACAGCCTGAAAAGCAAGACACTCCCCCATGTATACACAGAGACTACCTATAATGTTAAAGAATGAAAAATGGAAAAATCATTATTTGCTTATCAGAAAGTTTATATAATCCCAAAATAGACTCTGCGGGGTAAATATAGTAAACCTCCTATTAATTAACACTGAATAAAGGTTCCAAGAAGGTAGCAATGATGCCATCTGGCCCTGTTATGTGGGGCTCCAACCTGGCAAATTCCGGAACCATGGATTGCTTTCCCCTTAAAGCAACAGCCTGTTCAAAAGACTTTTAATATATCACAGAATTTCTCCACGTGGCGCAGGTCAAACCCCATCTCGTGAACAAATGGATCCCTAAAAGCTTTTGTCATGATATAATCTGGGCCTTCCACCGCCATCCTGATCATTTATACTCTGCTTTGATCTCAAATGTGACATGGTCCACCACTCAAACTGCTCGAGGTTGGCATTTCCAGTAATGTGCAATCCCAACTGAGCTATCGGAAACAGAACGCTAAGTTTCAACAGATCAGTCCACCTATAGGTTAATATCAATACAACCCTGCAAGAAGCAGACATATACATGTCAAAGGCACTGAATTTTTCCAAAAGAGGCAGAAAAGTTCTTCCCATATTATCCACCTAAATGGTAAATACCTTTTTATAAAGTGGCCATTGAACTCTGAGTTGATGTATGTGGAACACATATGTGTCACTAATGTAAACCACACACAACTCACCCACAGAAACTACCAGTCACAAAAATGGTGAATCAACTTTATTTTTAATCTTATTTATTTATTTATTTATTTGGCCGCACCATGCAGCATGTGGGATTCTTAGTTCCCCGACCAGGGATCAAACCTGTGCCCCTTACATTGGGAGCGAGGAGTCTTAACCACTGGACCGCCAGGGAAGTCCCAACTTTATATTTTTTAACAAAGTTTTTGGGTATGATTCCCAGAAAACTAACTACGAAAATTATATGCACAGTACTGATCTGCAGAGATAGTGAATTTAAACCTAAGGTGGGTTCATACTCCAACTAAAGAAATTCTGTTTTGAAAATATTGAGATTTGTTTTTTACACATCTGTAGCCACATCTGTAAAGATGTCTCCTTACGTTTGCAACCTCTTCGTTGTAACTTGAAAAAGAAAGTACAGCTACAATAATTCACCAACACACCCTGAGCTGGCAAGACCCAATGTTGTTAAATACAACATTGAATGGAATTACTATAAAACTCTAGAAGAGTTTGTTTACAAACCTTGGCCCTCGGTGACCTTGCTTACGGCAGCATATTTTATGCTATTAGGTTTAATAAATTATATAGGAAATGATGTTTTCAGTCGGCAACAATTTTCGCCTAACTGACTACATTCATCTATTCCTCCATAATTTCATTTTCTTTAAAAACCTATTTCTTTGCCTCTCCTGACAGTTCTCCATTTGGAAGCTGTTTGGGGAAAGTCCTCATTTTCTGAATACCGTTTTCCAGTCGTGTGAATCAAATGCAACTCAAAAAGGGTTTTAACTGTCAGATGCACATGGAGAAAATGCTGCGTGCTCTGACACACGGTTTTTTCCATATCATAAAAATCAATTACAACTTTAAAGGATAACCGGCCCCCTATAAAAATCGGCAGGGTTCTGTCGTGAAAGAAGAAGAATGACTATTACAGCATTTACACCCTCCGCAGACTCCACTTAAATGTCGGTGGCTCGCTGAGCATTCCATACATATTTCGGGCAAGGTATTATGGGAGCTGAAGTGCAAGCTGTCCCCTGCTGAATTTTCACTCACTATGAAAACAATGTCTCATAAAAGTGTACACGCTTTTACTTTACAAAAAAATGTAAAATGTCCACTTTCGTTCACTCCACCGACAATTTTAGCATTAGAAACAGGGCTTTTTAAAAACCTGTAACGTAAGTGATGTATAAAATGTCATTCAATAACACCGACTTCTGGAAAGAGGAACATAGGAAATGTGTATGAAATACATGGAAAGGAAGATTCTACAAGCTGTCTTCTGTGGGGTCTGCTCACCTATGGCCTGGGTTGTACCATTAAAATGGAAATTCTTACATTTATACGTTTCATCATGAACCCACACTCCAATGTAACCACAACTGTTTTATATTACCCTCATAAAATGAGTCTTTGCCTTTTCTAAGCAAAACAGTATTTTTTAATTGGTTCATTTTCCAGTTGTTTGGAATTTTAACAGACATACAGCATAAAAGGGCACCACATTCCAAGCAGTTCTACCAACTCCAGAACCATCCAAGGCTTGATCAGACAGCTGTGGCTCTAGCCTTTGGTTAAAATTATCATATGATCTCACCTGATTTTCAAAATAACTAAGCATCTTTTTAAGCCAATAAACTGTGCTATAATCTCTCTAAGTTTCTGAGTCCAGAAGCTTGCCATGTTCAAAGAGAATGTTAGGGAACCATGATCCTTTTGCCTTCCTTTGTTTTTCCCTATCTGAACCCAGAGAAATCTTCAAACAATAATTTAGCAGCTTCCCTCCCCAAAGGTTTATTTTCAAACGCCAGTGCCATGCAGCGCTGCCTTTCCAGTGCAGGTAGGAGGAAGCAGGAGCCTGTCACCACGCTGGGCCTTTTCAAGTCTCAAAATCACTGGGAAGCTTGCAGTATTTCCTTTCTGGCACTCAGGCCCAGTGTGGAGAGAAGTTGCTCCAGATAGGACAAGATATCAGATAATCACTGTAATCCCTTGGTTTCAACAGAATTCCAACTCCACAAAAAAATGCCTCTCCCCAAAAGCAGCTGAACCAACTGAAACCAACAGACAATCGAACAAAAAGTTAACGAAGAAGTCATTACATGAACTTAATTAATCGTAATCTGGTGGTGCTTTTAGAAGCATCCGTTTTTCACTCCGTAGGATTTATTTACGTGAATAATAAGACAATTTAACGCTCTGCTCGGATCTTGCACAAAAAGGAAACCTAAAATTCAACTCTTGTTTTCCCTTTATTCCAAAAGCATATGGGTCTAATCATAGCCCATTCTGACCGCAGTACACAGGCTTTTTCAATCAGAATTTTAACTCAACTTTTAAGGCGCTAAAGAGCAGCCATCACAAGTTTGATGGTTACTCCAAAGAATCGGGAATCCCTGAAGTGTCCCATCTGGCACAGCCTTCGAATGGAAACTAGGCTCAGCCCGCCAGACAAGGAACCCACACCACGAGGCTGGGGCGCACGTTTGTGCTCCAAGATGACAGCTCATCTGGCCACCGCGAGGTCGGGGGCGCCTGTAGGGCCACGGCCAGGGGGCGGTGGGCCGCGGAGGCCCGACAGGGATGGGCGAGACCGCGGAGGAAAAAGGAAGAGAGGGCCATCCGTCAGCCCCTGGAGAGGAAATTCCAGGCGCCCAGCTCCCAGGCGTCGGTCAGCGGGTGACGTGAGGGAACCAAGGAAGAGTGTCCGCCCCGCGGTGGAGGCCGGGGATTCCGCACTCCTGGGGCTCGAGGCCGGGAGAGGGGGCGCCTCGATCCTCGGCCAGGAGTCCGGGGATGGGGGCGCCCGGATCCTCGCCGGGCGCGGAGGGCTCACGATCTTCGCCCACACCCGGAGGCCTCCCGGGTCCTCGATCCTCTCCCTGGGCCCAAGGTATGGGGCGCCCTAATCCTGGCCGGGGCCCGCGCCCCCCTTACCGGTCGCGAGGGTCGATCCACGACGTCTGGCGCGTGTTGTGGTCGATGTAGAAGACGCGGCCGTCGTAGTCGCGCGCCTCCTCCCAGCCGGCGGGCAGCGGCAGCTCGGCGCTCTCCCGGGCCCGCGGGGGTGGCGGCGCGGAGGGCGCGGGGGGCGCGGGGGCCGCGGCGGGGGGCGCGGGCGGCGGCGGCGGCTCCCGCGGGGGCTGCGCGGGCTGAGGCGGCTCCCGCGGGGCCTCGCGCGGCTGTCCCCGCCGCCGCCGCCGGCCGCCGCTCAGCCATGGCATGACGGCGCGGGCCCCGCCGCCGCCCGGCCGCCCCACGCGCGCCGCCTCCTCCGCCAGCACTAAGGCCCGGCGTCCGGGGCGCGGGGGCGGCCGCGGGGAGCCGCCCGCCGCGCCCGGTGCATCCTCCGCCCGGTGCCCGCGCACCGGCGCCCGCCTGCCGCCCGCCGCCCGCCCGGCCCTGCGCGCTGCCGCCCGCGCCGCCTGGGTCACTCGAGTCGCCGCCGCTCGTGGAGTCACGGCCCCAGAGCTGCCGCAGCCGCTACCGGCTGCCCCTCAGTTCCCGCGGCGCGCCCGGCCATCTTCGTTCCTCGGCGCCGCCCGGTAGGGGCGGGGCTACGCAGGCCCCGCCCCGCCTGTGGCCCCGCCCCTCCCCATCCCCTCGGCGGCTCCTCCCCCGCTTGCTGCAAGCCCTTCAATCTCCCTTGGCTGCTCCGCCTCCAATCTCTCCTGGGGGCTCCTCGGCTCTTGGCTCCTCTGCCCCCCAGCCCCCACCCCCGCCCGCTGCTTCTACTCCTCCTCCCCAGCCGGCTGCTCCTACCCCCCCAGCCCCGCTCAGTGTTCTTCCGTCTTCCCCTCCTGCTCCGCGCGCTCCTCCCTCTTCTCTCCAGCTCCACCACCTCCTTGGGCCTCGCCGGGAAACCGCACGGGAGCCAGGATGGGCGCCGCCGCGTCCGTCCGCCCCCGGGCCACCGCGGAGAGGAAGGAGGGCCGGGAGGACGGCGCCCCACCCGGGCTGCAGGCGCGGCCTGCCGGGGGCTGACTCTTGGGGCCCAAACAATTCCCGGGGGAGAGGGCGGTCACCTCACTGCACCCATTCTCAGGCCTTGAATGTCTGGGGTCCTCCTCTCTGCCCACTTGGTGGGGGAGGGGAGCTGCGCCCTGGGTCTCCCGAATACTCAGGATGGTCCTGCGAGGGTGGGTAAGCCCCCGGAAGAGAGGCCGAGGGAGCTCCGTAGCTGGAGGAGGAACCCGAGGCCGGTCCTCTTGGGTGGGACCTGGAGGACACACCTGGAAGTGGGGAGCTGGGCAGGTGGGCACTTCTCATCCCTGCCAGGAGAGCCCCAGCAGGGCTGGTCCGAAGTCCCCACTCTGGGCCAGGGCCCCTGACCTGCCCTGAGCTCTTGCATCTTCCAGTCTGGAGGATCCAGTAGTGTGAGTGGAGACCCAAGTAGGCCACTGCTTGGGCGGAAGCCAGGTCAGCTCCTAAAACATGAAACCTCTATGGTAATTGGTAGTTATGTTCTACTCACATCTCATAGCTGGAGAAACTGAAGTCCAAAGATGGGGCTCTCTCTTGCTCCAAATCCCCCAGCTACTACTTAGTGCTCCAGATCCCTGGCCACAAGACTTAATGCCAGGAAATGCAGGAAAGTATCAGGGAGGTTTTAAAACACTGTTACAGTGATACAAAAAGATCTAATAAAAACCCTAACAGCAATCCATATCTAGCTACATAGGGGAAGAGACTAGAGGAAAACCTCCCCAAATGCTCACAGCAGTTTGCATTCCTTCAGTGGGATGATTTTTTTTTTAATTATCATATTTACTGTCTAAATTGTTTGTAAAAGGGTTATATTACTTTTATAAGGGGAAAAGTTGTTTTAAAAAAGAATGTGGGGCTTCCCTGGTGGTGCAGTGGTTGAGAATCTGCCTGCCAATGCAGGGGACACGGGTTCGAGCCCTGGTCTGGGAAGATCCCACATGCCACGGAGCAACTGGGCCCGTGAGCCACAATTACTGGGCCTGTGCATCTGGAGCCTGTGCTCCGCAACAAGAGAGGCCGCGACAGTGAGAGGCCCGTGCACCGCGATGAAGAGTGGTCCCCGCTTGCCACAGCTAGAGAAAAGCCCTTGCACAGAAACGAAGACCCAACACAACCAAAAAATGATAATAATAATAATAAATAAATAAATAAAATTTATTAAAAAAAAAAAAAAAGAATGTGAAGGCATGGAGACTGTAATTGGGACATGTCCGAGGGAGGCCTTTCCTCCTCTTCTCCCACCACAACACAGAAACTTCCTTGCTCCCCAAGAATCTGCCCCCACCCGAACATCATATGCCGGAAATTCCACCACTGGAGTCCTTTTCGTTACACATGCACAGTTATTAAATGTCCAAGGGAAAGGGATGGAGCGTATCAAAAAAGCAAATACTTTGTGATCTTGCATGTTCCAGAGAATGCCCAAATGCTGAGTGTCCCTACCCTGACGTCTTCCCTTCTGATCGGCATGCTTTATTACCAAGGAGGCTGCCACTGCCTTGTCCCTCTCCCCCTGCCCACGCTGCAGTCACCTTACCACCCGACATGGCTGGGCTGAAGCTGCAGTCCCGCCCTCCCTGCCAGGCATCGTGTCAGTTCAGAATTTCACAGATCTGGGCGCTATCACTAAAAATTATCCTGAATGGGGCTGGAGTGCATTGGAGTGACGCCAACCTCAACAGAGAGAGAGAACACCCACACACATCAAAGGACTCATAGAAGGAAAGGCAAGATGAAAAAGTATCAGATAAAGAGTAAGGGGTGGGGGAAGCTACACCCCATGAGGAGCTAAGAGGCAAGTGTTGATGGGCCTTTCCCTGAGCATGAGATCTTCTTCTGGACTCCTCAGACTGGCTGCAGACCTACCACATGCAGGCACTGGGCTGGGCGTTGGGATGCTGCAGAGAACAGGAAAGAGTCTGTGCACCCCCAGCCCCCAAGTCGGGGACTAAACCAAGAATAGGCATTTAGGACTGTGGCTTGTCTACAAACCAAGCCAGGGTGCCAGTTCAGACTGGGAACTCAGGGGAGGCCTTGTGAGACCGAAAGGAAGATGGCTTGGATGAGGAAGCTGAGGCACCGGTCCTTAGATTCTCGAGTCCTGAGCCCTTGCCCCTTGGCACGTGTAGCCGCAGTCACCAAATACTTGCTGATTTCCTAGCAGATATGTCCGGTGCCTCACCCAGATCTCCGTGGCTGGGGCGCACACCCTTCTCAGAGGATTACCCTTGGAGGACAGATGTCTGAGAGGTGACGCTCCCCCCGCCCCCTGCCCCGGGACTGCTTCTGCAGTATGACAGACCAGGCCCCTTGCCTTGGTGGGACAAAGTGTAGTGCACCTCACCCTCCAAAGCCCCCCATGGGCTACCATGGCTTTGCTAGCTCCTTTCCTCTCTAGCCTGCCTCCCCTACCCGCATCCATCACTTGCATGAGAACTACCCCTCCTTGGGCGCTGCTTCTAGACAGCCTGACCCCAGAGAGTCTGCTGTGCTTATTCTTCCAAGCACTTAGCAAATATAAACCATTTGACCATCGTGACAACATCTACAGATAGTCCGAATTTCATTTGCACATTAACAGAGGAGAATTGGGAAGAAATGTCACACGGTGTGCCAGTGGAGACAGATGGAAGCCCCTCACTGAAAAGGCTTTATCCACAGGCCCACCCACGGCCCCTGGACCTCTCTGAGTCAGAGAAGCGAAGCAGACCGGCCGCATTTGTCTTCCTAAAATGAGCCAACAAAAGGAAGAGACCAGAACTTGGGATGACCGAGGCCTCCATCTTCCCTTGTAACGTTTGCCCCAGGCAGAAACTGACGGTCCGTAAAGACCTGTGCTGGGCATTGGGATGGTAGAGAAGTTGGTAGCGGGGGTGAGGGGACTCTTGCCTCCCCAGCTTTGCCATATATTGGGAAGTTTTGTGTGCGTGTGTTAATTGTTAGGGAGAATAAGGCCTGTCTTTCTCACAGTCAAGTGGGGCTTTCCATGTTGGACTGAAAAACACAAGCATACACAAAACACTGCAGGGAGAGGAGGCTTTCGTCTGAGCCGAAGGCACAATTATGCATTCTTTATTGGCTCCATATTCATACCACAGCCTTGCCAACAACGAAAGTACAAACATTGTAGCGACCTCTCCTCCCACCAAGATTTCTGATGGAAAAACGGCTCAGGAAAAATCCACTTAGGCCCTGGGTACCGGAGATGCAAATATTCATACTTGTTCTCCTTGCAGACCCTCTGGGGAATCCCCTTGCCCAAACTGTTAAAATGCCCTCAGGTGGAGCTTGCAGAATATTTTCTTTAAAATGCTTCTTAAGGAGTAAATCCAACACACTCCTTGCATGCCAGGCAAGCATGCCCAGAGTTTGAAGATTTTTACTCAGATTCCGCCTTCTCTTCCCAAAGGATAACCTTGAGTTATCAAGGAAGGTACAAAATTGCCTCTATCCACATTCAATACTTGGGAAGCTTCTGGAAAAGGGAGCACCAGCAGGGCTGCAATCGTCATGTCGAAAATGAGAGAAATAAATACTGCTGGAGAAGTCTTGCCTGCTTGTATAAACAATCGTGTGTTCCAGGAAGTGACACAGTGGGTAATTCTACACAATGTGCTAAGAGGAAAACGGAAATGGGCCAGAGTGGGTCTGAAGAAGAAATGGCTCATTGTTTGGCATTCTTTAAATGCTGGAATAGTTACTCAATTATGTGCGCTTCCCATATATTTAAATAATGCAAATCCACAAGCTGTAGAGAAGATCAGCTGGAGTTCTGGCTAATTCCTGTCTTGCCGGTTTAGGGACTGCAGAGGCACAGAGCAATGCCGAGATCCCTAACCCGAGACCTCTCCCCAGGCTCAGGAACTAAAAGCGGGCGGGTGGGGCTATTCCCTGAGGTTTTTTTTTTCCTGACTTTAAGTCTTCAACTTTAGACACTTATTTGACTTGGGATCGGAAACGCCCTTGTTTGGATTTTGAGTGTGGACGGGGAGCCTGGGAACACTTTTCTCAAATGGGACTTCCTTGACTTGGGTAGATTTGTGCAGTTTTGACATGAGCTTTTTCTCACGTCCTGATCTTCCATTCCAAAGAGATGCAGAGTATTCTGAAAGAGTCAGCTGTGTGAATAAACCAGGCCGTCTGTTTGGTCATTTTAGTGCTTTATTCTGCTGTGTGTTGGCTTCTCCGCGCACAGCGATGCCCTTGGCGTTGGTTCATGGCTGTCATGTTGTAGGCGGACTCGGCATTTGTACCTGGGTTATTAAACTTCAGTTTTAAGAAAAAAAAAAGTAAGACCAATTTCTCTCCCAAACTTAGAATATTTGCTGTCACCCACTTGCTTCCTCTCCAGGTCTCCCCTCCCAAAACTATATTTTTACTTCTCCTTCCCAACCCTTGGGTTGTGTTGCACAAAATGGTAACGAGCCAAATGGAAATGTATTCCAGGCAAACCATAATTTTCAGAAGACACAGCTGCCCTGAGCCGGCATATTACACGATGCTTCCTCCTGGCTGGGTTCTCTCCTGTTTAGGATTATGACTCTGGTCCCCTGTGGATTTGGAAAAACAGATTCTTCAACTGCAGACCTCTGCTTTATGAGCCAAGCAGACCAGCTTGGAAGTCTCAGGCTTACAGAAACAAGAAGGCAGGTTTATCCGACACAGAAATGAGCAGTCTCTGGGTTATTAACAGTTTTTTTTTTTTTTCATTTGATGACACCAGTATTATAAATTAGTCTCTTTTGTAGCATGAACGGAACAGTTTTGGAACACAGGCAACGTCATTAGATCCTGAAACAACAACCCTGAGATGTTTGTTATATATCAGTGCTTTTCAACGGGGGGCGACTGTGGCCCCCAGGGGACATTTGGCAACATCTGGAGACGTTTGCTACGGGCGTCCAGTGAGTAGAAGTCAGGGTTGTCGCTCAACACCCTACAGGGCCCAGGACAGCCCCACAACAGAGAATTATCCATCCCAAATGTCAGTGCTGATGTAGAGAAGCCCTGTAATACACGTGTAATTGATGGTAACATTTGTTCTACCTAGGCTTTTAGTGGGGAAATCAAGGCCCAGGCAATGTAAGTAACTAGGCCAATGTGATCTGGCCACTGCTAAAAAGCATCAGCCCTGAGATCAAAGCTCAGCTATCCCATCTGACCTCTGTATTAGTCAGGTTTCTCCAGAGAAAGAGAACCAATAGGATACATCTATCGAGATTCATTATGAGGAATTTGCTCATGTGATTATGGAGGCTGAGTAAGGAAAAGTTGAGTTAGCAAACTGGAAACCCAGGAGAGCCAATGATATGCTTTCAGTCCAAGGCCAGCAGGCTGGAGACCCCAGAAGAGCTGATGTTTCACTTCAGGTCCAAAGGCAGGAAAAAGCGGATGACCCAGCGCAATCAGGCAGGCAGGAGGAGTTCCCCCTTACTTACTGACTCACAGGAGAGTCAATCTTTTTGTTTTACTCCGGCGTTTGACGGGTTGGATGAGACCCACCCACATCTGCTTTCCTCAATCTACTGATTCAAGTGTTCCTCTCATCCAGAAGCACCCACACCAACACACCCAGAATATTTGACCAAATATCTGGGCACCCTGTGGTGCAGTCAGGTGGACACGTAAATTCCCCATTACACCTCCTGACTTGATAGCCAGTTGCTCTGTGTTTCTACAACTCTTTACGTCCACAGAGTGATTCATGGGCCGGCAGCACCAGCATCGCGGGGGAACTCATCCAAATGGCCAGCCCGGACCCATTGGTTTGTGAAGCGCTATGTTACACACATGGAAGGGGATGGTGCGGGGGTGCGGGCATCTAAAAAAACCGATTTTACTGTATTGATTCAGAGAGCCATCCGGTTAGTGTTTCCATTACTCAACTCCATAATCAATAGGGCTTTACTTATCATTTAAGAGGTGCCAAGCGCTACTCAGCTCTGCATGAGAAGCATATTTAACAGTCTGGATTTGTTTGTCATTCAACTTTAGGCCATGTCTCCACGAAGTTCAGCCTGGCTTACCTGGCACAGAAGTAGAAATGGGCAAAAAGCCAGCCCCGAGCCTACCATGGTGTCAGCAATGTTTGATTTTTGCCTGTTTCCTCTGCCTCTCCCCTGCCTGGTGTCCCCACCCAGGACTGGCTACACAGTTTGCTGTCTACATTTTGCAGTGCCAAATGAAAAGGCGAGAGCCTTCTCAGGCTGCTTCCACAAAACACGCCAAACAGAGTGGCTTATAAACAACAGACATTCATTTCTCACAGTTCTGGAGGCTGGGAAGTCCATGATCAGGGTGCCAGCATGATCCGGTGCGTCTTCATATGGTGGACGGGTTTAGGGAGCTCTGTGAGGTCTCTTTGAAAAGGACATTGATCACATTCGTGAAGCTCCATCATCATGACCTAAGCACCTCCCAAAGGCTCCACCTCCAATACCATCACCTGGGGGCTAGGACTTCAGTACATGAACTTGGGGGGCACACCAACATTCAGACCACAGCAGACCCCTTGTTTAAAAAAATATTAATAATTTCAAGATGGTGATGGTAGACAATTAAAACAAGCACAAGCCCTTCGGAACACAGGGCCCTGTCCATACCTTTGACTTTTAGTCATTGTGTCCTTTGAACATTCCAAAGGGACAGCAATTTTCAGCAACAGCACAGAAGATCATTTTGGGGAAAGAGGCCCTGTCCCAGCAAATCAAACCACTTGTTTCCCAGGACTTCTCTGCCAGCCCAGCTACCTCCCCAAGGTCAGCATGATACTGCTGGCAGGAAGAACGTCCCCTGCTCCTATGCCCAGGGCTCCCTGGTGTTGAGGGTTGAATTATGTCCCCCCCAAAATATGTTCAAGTACCTATCCCTAGTACCTGAGAATGTGACCTTATTTGGAAATAGGGTCATTGCAGATATAATTAGCTAAATTACGATGAAGTCATACTGACGTAGGGTGGACCCATAACCCAATATGACTGGTGTCCTTAGAAGAAGAGAAAAGACAGACACACAGGAAGAAGGCCATGTTATGGAGGCAGAGACTGGAGTGATATGTCTAGAAGCCAGCGAATGGCAGAGATTGGCAGCAACACCAGGAGCTGTGAGAAAGGCCTGGAACAGATCCTTCCCTAAAGCCTTTATGTATTTTTTTTTTTAATAAATTTATTTATTTATTTATTTTTGGCTGTGTTGGGTCTTTGTTGCTGCGCGCGGGCTTTCTCTAGTTGCGGCGAGCGGGGGCTACTCTTTGTTGCGGTGCGCGGGCTTCTCATTGCGGTGGCTTCTCTTGTTGCGGAGCACAGGCTCTAGGCGCACGTTCTTCAGTAGTTGTGGCACGTGGGCTCAGTAGTTGTGGCTCGCGGGCTCTAGAGCGCAGGCTCAGTAGTTGTGGCGCACGGGCTTAGTTGCTCCGCAGTATGTGGGATCTTCCGGACTAGGGCTCGAACCTGTGTCCCCTGCATTGGCAGGCGGATTCCTAACCACTGTACCACCAGGGAAGTCCCATTCTCTAAAGCCTTTAAAGGGAGCATGGCCCTGCTGACACCTTGATTTCAGAATTGTAGCCTCCAGAACCGTGAGAGAATAAATTTCTATTGTTTTAAGCCACCCAGTCTGTGGTACTTTGCTTACCGCGGCCCTGGGAAACTAATACTCCTGGAAACTTGTCCCTAGGCTCTTGCTTTTGCTTCAGGGAAGACTGAAATCTATAGAAGTGTCCTGATCAGTGCCAAGAAATCCCAGAAAACAGAAGCCTTCCATGACCACCTCCAGAAATCCCACCAAACCCAGGAGCCCCAGGTATGACACGCTTGACTCCGTAAACAGTAATAGCTGACATCCAACGTAGACCAGAAGTATCCAGTTTTACCATGTGCTGCACAACGTTCCGATTTACCTTGGACCACTGGGTATCCAACCTGTAGATGAGGGTAATGTCTCTTTATGGAAACATTTCAGCTAATCCCAAAGAAGCAGTGATGGAATCAGAATTAGAGTGAAGACCCCTCCCCCATGCATTGACTGGATCCTGGCGCTGAGCTTCAACGGTTGCTAAGATGAGAAAAAGATCAGACTTGATGTGCTTCCTCAGAAAAACACACCACCTGTGACGTAGTCTTGTCAAAAAGTCAAACCTGTATCGAGGGATCAAAGCCTGTAGATCTGGTTACCTGCTTCCAGGAAATACAGACATCAGAGGAATAGTTAACATCTCGGGAATGCTATCAGCAAAATCCCAGCTGATACCCAACAAATGACCTTGTTTCTTTCAGAAATAAACTCTGAGGGGGGGAAAAAGGAGAGATGGAAAGGGAGCCTGTAGATGAAAAAAAAGATTAAAGAGACATAGGAACTAGCAGCACGGTGTGGGCTGTATTTGAATCCTGATTCATACAACTGGAAAAACACATCTGTGATATTTATGAGACAACTGGAAATGTAAACACTCCCTGGTAGTTGATGATATTAAGGGATTATTTCTTAAAATTTAGGTTGGATAATGGTATTCCAGTTATTTTTTTAAAATAGGGCATATATTTTAGAAACACATTTGGAAATAATTATGGGAAATGTGATCTACATATAAGATTTGTTTAAAAATAACATGGGTGATGGAGAGTGGGAATGAGTAGATTTGAGACAAGGTCATTATAAATTGATAATTGTTGAAGCTGGTGATGGGTCATGGGGGTCATTATAAAACCTCTACAATTCATATATGCTTAAAAATGTCCATAATAAAAAATTTTGAAAATTCCATTGGAACGCCATAAAAACAGCTGAGTGGATAGAATCTGAATTTTGGGTGTTACGTATATTGGTTTTCTATAGCTGCTGTAACAAATTACCACAAACATGGTGACTTGAAAGTACAGAAATTCATTAGAAATCGAAAATGAGTCTCATTATGATAAAATTAATGTGTTGGCAGGGCTGCATTCCTTCTGGAGGATCTAGTGGAGATTCTGCATCCTTACCTTTCCCAGTATCTAGAGGCTGCCTGAATTCCTTGGCTCATGGCCCCTTCCAGCAATCATGTCCCTCCTCTGCCTCAGCTTACATCTTACCTCTCCTTCCCTGACTCTGACCCCCTGCTTCCCTCATATGAGGACCCTTTTGATTACATTGGGCTCACCTGGATAATACAGAACAATCTTCCCACCTCAAGATCCTTAATTTAATCACATCTGCAAAGTTCCATTTGCCATGTAAAGTAACATATGTCACGTAAGGAAACACAGCTTTTGGGGATTAGGACATGTCTGGACATCTTTTGGCGGGGGGGATTATTCTGCCTACCAGGTATCTCAGATCGACATTTACCAACATTTTTTTTGTTCAAAACAGAGACATCCTGTTATGATTTCTGCATACTTCAACAGGGGTGATTTTGCCTCCTGGAGACATTTGGCAGTATCTGGAGACATTTAAAAAATGTTTTACTTTATTGGAGTACAGTTGATTTACAATGTTGTGTTAATTTCTGTTGTACAGCAAAGTGATTAGAATATATATATATATATATATATATATATATATATATATATACATTCTTTTTCAGGCAATATCTGGAGACATTTTTGATTGTCAAGACTGGGGTTAAGGTCGGGGAGGGTGGGAGGGGGAGGAGGCGGTGCTACTGGAATCTATCTAGTGGGTAGAGACCATGTATTGTAGGCTGCTAAACCTCATACAAAGCAGAGGACAAGAGATGTACCAAGCCCCACGTGTTACTAGTACCGAGGCTGAGCAGCCCTGGGCAAGGAGCGACAGAAGGAAAAGAGCATGTTATATTCTCCACAAGGTATCTGCGAAGAGCAAGAAATTAAGTGTTTCTTGAATGAATAAACAATTAGCTTGCTAGTAAGATACATTACACCTTCTCATCAATAAGACGACCTCAAATTCGGTGACCACAGCTGAGTCACCGAATTATATCCCAAAGTGAATATAATTCGGAATATCAAAAAAAGTATGTGTTCCTGCTGAAATCACAAGAAGACAGACACCAAAGACCTGATGTGCCTCTAGGGAAGAAAACACCACCAACCTCTGAGACAATTTTGCCCTAAAATCCAAACCCGATCTGATCAAAGCCTCTGGAAAGATTCCATGGATTCCAAAGATCTTATTTGCAGATAAAAGGGTATTTACATATCTTAGGATTCCTCTAGTGCAAAGGTCTTTAGAGCTAGAGAGAAAAGTACATATTTTGAGAACCACGGACCTGCAAAATCCAATCAAGGATAAAGCTGCCAGTCCTACGAATGTCCATGGGGTACATGGAGGACTCAGTAATGTGTACAGCTTAAAATTAAGGGTCAGGGTCTTGAGAGCACCTCCCGTGAAGTATAGCATCCTGGACATAACAATCATTTATAGGCTTCCAGTGTCCCATTAGGGTCACTGACAAGAATCTAGCTAGGGGCCAGCCCAAATCGTGGGAACGTATGCAGGCTCAGTCATGGGATGGTAATCACTATCTGTAATGGAATGAATCTCTCAGCTCCAGGAGGATTTGGGAAAAGTACAGAAACTTTTAAGAGAATCAAAATATAGGATTCGTATTTGGGGTAAAGAAGGAATCTCTGCGTATTTGGTATTTCATGCATTTGTAAAGTTTCAAAGAATTTCTGAGTTTTGGAAACCACTGTAAAATATATAATTGGGTAATTCATCTAAACGTGATTTTAGTTGAAAACTGATTTTATATAGTATTGGAATATTTGAAAAGAACTTAAATTTTACTATATTTGTAAGTTTAATTTATTAGAGTTTAAGGATATTTGCATACCTGGGAATGTATTTGTTAAGTGAGACAATTGAAGTGATTAAAAAGGGAACTGGGTGTAATGTGTTAAGGGTTTTAAATGTACTTTAAAATTCATGAAGGTGTTTAATTATCTGAGTTTGCAAGTGGGATCAAATATTTTCCAAAGTCCTCTTAAAATTGGTTGCTATTATTTGCTAGACTTAAAAATAAATTTTAAAAAAGAAAAATCAATTTTCTAGGCTGAACTTAAAAGGTTAAGGAAAAGCTACAATGAGATATCACCTCACACCTGTCAGAATGGTTATCACCAAAAAGAACACAAATAACAAATGCTGGGGAGGGTGTGCAGAAAAGGGAACCCTCTCACACTGTTGGTAGGAATGTAAATCGGTGCAGCCACTGTGGAAAACAGTATGGAGGTTTCTCAAAAAACTAAAAATAAAACTACCACATGACCCCTCAATTCCACTGCTAGGCATATATCCCCCAAAAACCATAAACACTAATTCTAAAAGATACATGTCCCCCAGTGCTATAGCAGCATTATTTACAATTGTCAAGATATGGAAGGGACTTCCCTGGTGGTTCAGTGGTAAAGAATTCACCTTCCGATGCAGGGGAAGTGGGTTCGATCCCTGGTCAGGGAACTAGGATACCACATGCCACGGGGCAACTAAGCCCACGTGCCACAACTACAGCGCCTCAACTAGAGTAGAGAAAACCCTCACGCCACAACTAGAGAGAAGCCCGCACGGTGCAATGAAAGATCCCACATGCCTCAACGAAGATCCCACGTGCCGCAACTAAGATCCAGCGCAACCAAAAAAAAAAAAAAAAAAAAGATATGGAAGCAACCTAAGTGTCCATCAACAGATGAATGAATAAAGAAGATGAGGTAAATATATACAATGGAATACTACTCAGTCATAAAAAGGAACAAAATAATGCCATTTGCAGCAACATGGATGGACTGGGAAGTTATTATGCTAAGTGAAAAAAGTCAGAGAAAGACAAACACTGTGTGATATCGCTTATATGTGGAATCTAAAAAATACAACAAACTAGTGACTATAACAAAAAAGAAGCAGACTCACAGATATAGAGAACAAACTACTAGTTGCCAAGGGGGGTGGGAAGGTGGGAAGGGCAATATAGGGGTAGGGGATTAAGAGGTAGAAACTATTATGTATACAATAAGCTACAAGGGGGAGTTCCCTGGTGGCCTAGTGGTTAGGACGCCGGGCTTTCACTGCCGTGGCCCAAGTTCAATCCCTGGTCGGGGAACTGAGATCCCACAAGCTGTGGGACGCCGCCAAGAAAAATAAATAAGCTACAAGGATATATTGCACAGTGTGGGGAATATAGCCAATATTTTATAATAAGTATAAATGGAGTATAACCTTTAAAAACTGTGACTCACTGCATTGCACACCTGTAACTTATATAATATTGTACAGCAACTACACTTTAATAAAAAATGTTAGAAAAAAAGTTAAGGGAAAAGTAGGCATTTGAACTTATAACTTAAATAAGTTGACTATCAGATTTGTAAACTGAGTAGATCTTTTTTTGTGCACACACAAACACACACACACACACACCCCATTTTTGAGGGCTATAATCACTTCTGAAGGGCTGTACAATGTCCAAATTACTGTGCTTACATTAAAAAAAATCACAAGTCCATCTTTGCAACCCTGTGCCAATAATATGAGCAAATACCAATATTGTTTACCAAATAAATTCCACCCAAACTCAGAAACCTTGCTCAGCCCTCCAGAGCCTGCGTAGAGCTGATAAGGTCTGATATGATTCAAAATGCATTCCTCCTAAGATGCTTGTTTCCGTGTTTTTTTTTTACATATTCTGAATCTAATTTTCTGCCTTTGTCATGTTCTCATCCATTTATGGATTTGCATGCGTGTGTGTGATTGGTTGTCATCTGAATAAATTATTTCATTCCTAACCAACTAATTTATGTTCCTTATAAAGGGCCAGCTTAACTCTATGCCAGTTTAACTAGGGAGTGTTGATGGAGGGTCCAAATAACCCTGTTTGCAGCCGGTATGTGCTTTGGATGGTACTGAGCTCTGATTGGTTGAATTCTCCTGTGGTCTAATCGTGCCCCACCACAGTGAGAGTCACACTCTGTGGTCCACCATCTGGCCTCATTCGGACCTCCGCACGTTCACGTTTAGGAAGCATTGGTCTACACAAGAATTCAGGTAACAGTAATCACTGTTGCAGTGATATGGTGCTGTTTGAGTTTCATGCTCAGCAGACGACATAGTTCCATTTATTTCTTTTAAATGAAAAGATGACAAGTTGCAATTCAGTTAACTCTGTAAATTGTCTCTACAAATTATTAAATTACGTGTGTATATTGAGTCCTCACAAATGGCACTTGGGTGACTGGAACATGAACATGTCACATTAATAGCTGGACAGAAGTCTCCCATGATATGGAAAGGGGTGGGGGTGTATCTGCTATAATCCGTTGAGGCCCTAGCACCCCGGAAGCTCCAGGAAGTGTGGTGAGCTCCAGCCAACTCAGCTACTATCACCCTAGATAAAGTGCTGGGTAGATTAATGAAGGTCACAAATGCATTTCTGTTCCTCACATCAAGAAGGGAGTCCATTTCCCCTCTTCTTTTTAAAAAAATTTTTAGCTTATTTATCTTGCTTTTTATTATGACATCGTCGCATACATGCAATATTTCCCCTCTTCTAGAATGAGCACACCCGTGGCTTTCTTTGACTGATATAATATGGTAGAAGTGAAGTTCTGGGACTTCCATCCCCAGGCTTAAGAGAACAGGTGCTTCCACTTTCTTGCTCTTAGGAGTCAGCCGCCATGTAAGAAGTCTGATGACTCTGAGCCCGCCATGCTATCAGGCAGCCCAGGAGAAGCATGTGGAAAGGAGCATTGAGGAGCCAGACTCTGGGAGGTAAGGCTTCTTGCACCATCCATCCCAGACAGCTGCGCAGCCCCGTGCATGACTGCGGCCCATGCCACGTGCAGCCAAAGAATCCCCTCGCTGAGTCCTGCCTGACCCACAGAATCATGAGCAAACAATAAAATATTGTTGTTTAAGCCATTCATCTTGAAGGTGATTTGTCACATAGCAATAAATATTTGTGACAAATGCACGGACCTGTCTAACAGCCGCTTACCTCCTATTCATCACAGAATAGGTCTGCCAACCTAAGAGGAGTTCCTCCCCCTAAAGCAGGGGAAGAAAGGTAATGAGGAAAGCAACGAAAACTGAGCTATAGAAGAAGAGCTAAGAAACAGAAAATGAGAAAATACCGAAGACATGTTGGCCTGCTCTGATGTAACTCTATGTTCCCAGATGTGGCCAAGCAGTGCCCACCCCCATCACTCTTTTTTTCTTTCTAAAATTTGTGTTGAAGCATAACTTATTGACTGGTAAGTGCACAGATCGTAAGTGTAAACCTCCATGAATTTTTACAAACCAAACTCATGCATCTAACTGGCAGCCAGATCAGCACTTGAGATGCCCCCTCCTGGCCTTTTCCAGTTACTACACTGACCCTCTTCGGGTTACCACTCTCCCGACTTCTCCCGTTTCTCAACGTTCTATCAGGAACATGCATACTACATGTAATCTTTTGTTTCTGGCTTCTTGTTCTCACACGGGTCAGCAAACCTTTTCTGTGCGTATTTGAGGCACTGCAAGCCATAGATCTCTGTCACAACTACTCTCTGCCATTGCAACTTGAAAGCAACCATAGATAACATGTAAATGAATGGATCTAGTTGTGTACCAATAAAATACTGTCTTTATTGATACTGAAATTTGAATTTCATAGAATTTTCATATGTCACACTATTTTATTCTTCTATGGATTCTTTTCTAACCTGTTAAAAATGTAAAAAATACTGTTTTTACGCTATATGTTTAGTCTAAGTAGACGGTTTTTTTTTTTTTTTTTTAAGTTCCCAAATGTTGATGAGGGTGCAGGAAAACAGGAATTCTCAGGGAATGTAAAGTGGTGCATTCTTTGAGGTTGCCAGTGGGGCATTATATATCAAATACTTTAAAAACGTTCATATTCTTTGACCATTTCTAGGCATTTATCCAAAGAAAATAACCAGAGATGTGCATGAAGATTAATGGGCAAAGATATTCCTCATAGCGTTATTTATAATACTGAAAAATTGGAAGCAGACTCCAACTTTCAGTTCTGGCAATTGGGCGGATTGACGTAATGCATCCCATGCTCCTCATATTTCTACAAATACACAGACTGCTGTATAAAATATGATACAAATATTAAATACACCGACTAGCTAGAGAGAAGCATCACTTTCCTGGGTCAGAATGGAAATGTATGCCAATATAGACCCTCACCATTAGGAGCTGGGGTTTTAATACCAGCACAGAAATAAAAGACATGACATTGACCCACCAAGACAGGAAGCTGGAATTGAGACCCCTGCATAAAGCTGGAACAAGAACTTCCTGCCTCCTTCATGAAAGGGAGGACTAGGGAAACGTCTCATCCTCCCAAAAGTGGTAGTGAGGAAGTTTGTCTCTTGTGGGCACTCCAAGGGAGGGGGTGGGACGTTTTAAAAATATTAAGTCTTCCAATCCATGAAGGTGGGATGTGTTTTCATTTACCTATGTCTTCTTTAATTCCTTTCAGCTGTGTCTCGTAGTTTTTATTGCACGTGTTTCTCACCTCTTTAATCAATTCCTAAGTATTTTATTCTTTCTGATGCTTTTGCAGATGGAATTGTTTTTGGAAATTTCCCTTTCAGGTCATTGATTACTAGTGCAGAGAAATACAACTGATTTTTGTGTCTTGACTATGTATCCTGTTACTTCGCTCAATTAATTTATTAGTTCTAACAGGTTTTTTTGGGTGGAATCTTTAGGGTTTTCTACATACAGGCATACCTCATTTTATTGCACTTTGCCTTATTTTGGTTTTTACAATAATGCGGTATTCGAAGGTTTGTGGCCACCTTGCATCAAGCATGTCTATCGGTGCCATTTTTCCAAAAGCATTTGCTCACTTCGTGTCTCTGTGTCACATTTTGGTAATTCTTGCAATATTTCTGTTAATATTTCTCGTAATATTTTCTATTGTTATAATATTTTCATGGTGATCTGTGATCAGTGATCTTTGATGTTACTACTATAACTTGCTGAAGACTCAGGTGATAGCATTTTTTTAGCAATAAAGTATTTTTTACTTCAGGTATGTAACACTGCTTTTCAGACACAGTGCTGGTGCACACTTAATAGACTACAGTATAGTGCAAACATAACTTTAAAAAAATTTTTTTTTATTTTTGGCTGTGCTGCATGGCACGTGGGATGCTAGTTCCCTGACCAGGGACTGAACCGGGCCCCCTGCAGTGGAAGCGCAGAGTCTTAACCACTGGACCTCCAGGGAAGTCCCCAAACATAACTTTCATATGCACTGGGAAACCAAAAAATTCATGTGACTGGCTTTATTGCGATATTCACTTTTTTGTGGTGGTTTGGAACCAAACCTGCAATATCTCCAATGTATGCCCATATAAGGTCATATCATCTGCAAGTAGAGATCATCTTCTTTTCTAATTTGGAAGGATGTTTTCTTGCCTAATTTCTCTGGCTAGAACTTCCAGTACTTTGTTGAACAGAAGTGGTGAAAGTAGGCAGCCATGCCTTGTTCCTGATCTGAGAGGAAAAGCGTTCGGTTTTTCACCATTGAGTATGACATTTGCTGTGCAGTTTTCATATATGGCTTTTATTATGTTGAGGCAGATTTTTTCTATTCCTAGTTCGAGTGTTCTTATCATTAAAGGGTATTGAAGTTGGTGAATGCTTTTTCTGCATCAACTGAGGTCATTATGTGCTTTTTCCCTTTATTTTCTTACTGTGGTGTATCACATTGATTGATTTTTATATGTTGAACCATTCTTTCATCCCAGTTATAAATCCCAGTGGTCATGGTGTATAATCCTTTTAATATGCTGCTGAATTCAATTTCCTAGTACTTTGATGAGAATTTTTGCATCAGTGTTCATAAGGGATATTGGTCTGCAGTTTTCCTGTCGTGTCTTTTTCTGGCTTTGCTATAAGGATAATTGTGGCCTCATAGAATGAGTAGGAAGTGTTTCCCTCCTTCAGTTTTTTTTGGAAAAGTTTAAGAAGGACAGTATCAGTTCTTTAAATATTTGGTAGAATTCACTTGTGAAGCCATCAGGTCCAGGGCTTTTTTGTTGGTGGTGGTGGGAGATT
Organism: Balaenoptera ricei; assembly: GCF_028023285.1. Classification (NCBI taxonomy): domain Eukaryota; kingdom Metazoa; phylum Chordata; class Mammalia; order Artiodactyla; family Balaenopteridae; genus Balaenoptera; species Balaenoptera ricei. The sequence goes on along the minus strand of NC_082660.1, from coordinate 7,448,442 downwards.
TTGATTATTGATCCAATCTCTTTACTGTTTATAGGTCTATTCAGATTTTTTGTTTCTTCATGATTTAGTCTTGGTAGGTTTTGTGTTTCTCAGAATATGTCCATTTCATCTAAGTTATCCATTTTGTTGGTGAACAATTGTTTGTAGTACTCTCTTACAATCATTTTTATTTCTGTAGAATCAGTAGTAATGTTCCCACTTTCACTTCATTTCTGATTTTCATAATTTGAATCTTCTCTCTTTTTTTCTTAGTTCATCTAACCAAAGGTTTGCCAATTTTGTTGATCTTTTCAAAGAACCAACATTTGGTTTTATTGATTTTCTCTGTTGTTTTTCTATTCTCTATTTTGTTTATCTCTGCTCTAATCTTTATTCCCTACCTTCTGCTAGCTTTGGATTTAGTTTGTTCTTTCTTGCTAGTTCCTTAAGTTGTAAAGTTAGGTTGTTGATTTGAGATTTTTCTTGTTGTTTAGTGTAAGCATTTATAGCTATAAATTTCTCCCTTTTTCTGTGTCCCATAAGTTTTGATATGTTGTGTTTTCATTTTCACTTGTCTCCAAGTATTTTCTAATTTCCCTTGTGATTTCTTCTTTGATCCGTGGCTTGTTTAAAAGTGTTGTTTAATTTTCACAATTTTGTGAAATTTCCAGTTTTCCTTCTCTTTTTGATTTCTAACTTCATCTCATTGTGGTCAGAGAAGATACTTTGTGTGACATCTGTCTTTTTAAGTCTACTGAGACTTAATCTGTGAACTAACATATGGTCTATCCTGTAAAATATTCCATGTGCATTTGAGAATGTGTATGCCATTGTTGTTGGGTGGAGTGTTCTGTTAGATCTAGTTGGTTTATTGTGTTCTTTAAGTCCTCTCTTTCCTTGCTATCTTCTGTCTGGTTGTTCTATTATCGTGAGTGGGGTATTGAAGTCTATGACTATTATTGTAGAAAAGTCTATTTCTCTGTTCAGTTCTGTCCATTTTTGCTTCATATATTTTGATGCCTGTCATTAGGTGCATAAATGTTTATAATTGGTATATCTTCTTGCTCTATTGAAACTTCTATTAATATATAATGTCCTTTATCTCATGTAAACTGTTTTGATTTAAAGTCTATTTGTCTGATATTAGTAGAACCACCCCTGGTCTCTTTTGGTTGTTATTTGCAGGGAATATCTTTTTACATCCTTTCACTTTCAATCTATTTGTGTCTTTGGATCTAAAGTGAGAATCTTATAGACAGCATATAGTTGGATAAAGTGTTTTTATCCATTCTGCTCTCACAAGCTCTGTGCAAGCTGCTCCAGGAACGCTGCTCAGCTGCCTGCCTTAGGGCTAGGGGTTGAGAACTCTTAGCTGCTTCTGCACTAAGAGCTGAAATTGACTGAAATTAACCACAATTTACCCTCTAGGCCTTCCACTGCACGTTGCAAGCCTTCCATATACTAGAGTTCCAAATAGCTACATTAGATAGATTCTGCCAATGCATCTGTTGTTTAGGTGGGAAGACAGATTCCTGGTGCTTCCTACTCTGCCATAGTCCCAGAAGCCCCCAATGGTTATATCTTATGTAATTACAAAACCAGGAAATTAACATTGGTACAAAGTGTGTATAGTTCTATGCCATCACATGAACAGATCTGTGTGATCACAATGAAGATACAGAGCTATTCCATTACTACAAAGATCTCTCCATTGCTACCCCTGTGTAATCATACACCCCTCCACCACACCATCCTTAACCCCTGGCAACCACTCATCTTTTCTCCACCGCAATAATTTTGTCATTTCAAGAATATTATATAAATGGGATTACATTACATGTAACTGTTTGGATTTTTTTTTTCATGCAGCATAATGCCCTTGGGATCCATCCAAGTTATTTCATGGATTGATAGTTCATTTTTGCTGTTGTTTTTACTGCTAAGTTATATTCCATGGTATAAATATACTACAGTTTAACTATTCATATGTCATAGAACATTTTTGGCTGTTTCTAGTTTTTAGCTATCACACATAAAGCTGCTTTGAATAATTGTGTACAGGTTTTCATTTCTCTGGGATTAGTGCCCATGAAACAGTGGGTAGCCATTAGTTAACTCCATTTCACCTGTAACCTGCCTTCAGTAATCAAGGTCGTTTTGATTGTTTAATTGAGGACTTGCCTGTCCTCCAGGCAGCGGGGAGCGTAAACAATAAGATGTTTGCCCGAGTTGTTGGCCAGGAGCTTGGAATCAGCTGTGTCTCGTTAGAGCTGAGCTGGTTAAGACTGGATAGGACCACCGACCCTCCAACTGGGCATGCGCGAGTGACCTTTTGACCCTGCAGAGCCCTGTAGCTTAGTTACGCCTGCACCGAGCAATTCGCGCACCTTTTTCTAATCACCTTTCCCCGTGCTCCCTGCGCTCTCCACGCCTCACACCCCCCTGCTTTTTTATGAGTTATCCCCTTGCCTTCAGAGCGGTGGATGTGACGCTAGTTTTCCCGTCTCCTCGCTTGGCTACCTTGCGAGCAAACCCTGTCTTCGCTGCACACCTCGGCGGCTCAGCGTTTTGGCTTTTGCTGCGCTTCGGACAAGCAAGCCTGGTTCGCGAACACCCTGGAGTGGGGCTGCTGGGGCGAATGGTGAGTGTATATTTAGCTTTTTAAGAAACTGCCACAATATGTTCTGCAGTGGTTGTGCCGTTCTGTGTTGCTACTACAGATGTCTAGTCGGGTTTCTCTGCGTCCTCATCAGCATTTGGTGTTGTCACAATGTTTTTTTTAAATTTTAGCCTTTCTGGTAGGTGTGTAATGACATCTCATTGTGGTTTCAATTTGTAGTTCCCAAACGGCTAATGATGTTGAAGATCTTTTCCTGTGTTTGGCGTCTGTATACCCCCTTCAGTGAAATGTCTCTTCATACCTTTTCCGCTTTTCCAGTTGGATTGTTTGGTTTTTTCTGTGGAGGTTTGAGAGTTGGCTTTCGTTTGGTCCCCCCTGTAGTAGTGAAGGCTTTGGGTTGCCTGCCCAGCTTCCCCTCACTCTCCAATCTACCTAAGGGAATCCAAACGTTGGTCAGGTATCCACCCCTGCGCCGCGCGGCGTGTTTCTTGAAGGGAAAGCCAACTCCTTCTCTTGCGCTAAGAATCAACTCAATATGATTGATGTTATTAACCTCTGCCTTGTTGGTAATGTTTTCAGGAAAACCAGTGTGACCCAGCGGCCAGCTGCTGATACGTGATGGGGGTGTGCGGTGGGGAGTCTGATAGGAAGACTTCTGGGAGAAATTGCCCCTCTTTTTCACCGAGAGTCATAGGACAATATTATTTCTCTCTTCCTCTTGACATTGACAAGTTTGGATGAGGTACTGCTGCCAATGTCTTGCTTCAAACGTGTTGATTAAACTAGTACGAAGGATGGTAGAAAAGAGAAATGGGAAAGTCCAGGCATAATGACATCATGAAGATGATTCAGCCAACCTGGAGGACAGCTACATCTGGACTTCCTATTAAAAGGGATGGAAGTTTCCACTTTCCTTATTGTTTGATCCAAATGAGTCACGGTTTCTGACACTTGCAGCCCCAAATATTCTCATAGAAACGCCCGCCCTCTGGCCTGTTGTTATTGTCGAGGACTGTGGTTGCGTGTTTGTTTTCTTTTTAAACCAACCCCACCCCCCACATTGCCCCAATGACTCACTATTATCGTTGCTGTTTCTCTTGAGCTGATGGACGTTCGTAGAAGCCGGCACACAACAAACAGTCAATACACACGTGGAGCACTTATTAATACAAATACGGCCCGGGTAAAAGTACACAAAGCAAGTGTGAACACATAGCAAAAAATCAATATCAAACAGACCATGCTTATGGAGGGAAAGGCAAACCACATTCTAAGAGAAGTTTGCAGAGCACAAAACCATTCACAATGCCGGACGCCTTCCATCCCCCTTGCTTTCCCGGTGGGGGCTTCAGGAGGAGAGGGGGAGAGGGGAAGGCAGGCGGTGTGGACTGACCCCCCTGGCTCCCGCCCTGTGGAGGGAGCTGGCCACGTCCCTCCACCAGGGCTCAGCTCCTAGGCGTACAGCTCGGTTCCTGGGCTCTGCTCATGCCCGTCAAGTCAGAAAGTGCGAAGGCTCTGTGATTTTACCCTCCTGCAAGCTCACAAGTCATCCTGCCCGGCTTTCAGCCCTGGTCAGAGACACAGACTTTATTACAGCAAAAGGCAGCAGCCCCAGCCGTGTCTTGACTTGATACCCAGCTCCCCGGTTCCCACAGGGCGATGTAACAAGAGCGCTGTCACCTGCCCGTGGTGGGGACGCGGCAGAGCAGAGGAGCCCTGAGTTAGGAGCCGAGCTGTTAGCAGGGCTGCTGCTGGCCTGCCCTCCTCCCCTCCGGAGAGGTGTCTCTCCCTGGGATGCAAGCCAAACTCCCAGGGCCTGAGCCGGAGGCTCTCCAGCTTTGTTGCCCTGGAAGGCGAGCAAAGTTCTCCCGGTTGAGAAGGAGAAGGCCGAGGCACCCGGATGGCTCCAGGAGTGCCACGTTCTTAGTCTGTCATATCTACTCTCTCCAGCTCTCTGGGCTGGCTGCTGTCCTCCCATCCACACGGGAACGCCCAGAAAGCCAGGAAGAACGGTCGCCCACACTGGCCTTGGCACTTAGGCGGGGAGTGGTGAGCCCCTCCCCCTGTTGCCCGGCTCGGGTGCTGCACTGTCCCTCGGTGCTGGTCCCCAACCTGTGCGAGCGTTTGTCAACAGTCCCTGTATTAAGCCCTCCTTATTTAATTTTATTTATTTTTGGCTGCGTTGGGTCTTCGTTGTGGTGAGCGGGGGCTACTCTTCGTTGCGATGCGCGGGCTTCTCATTGCAGTAGTTTCTCTTGTTGCGGAACACGGGCTCTAGACGCATGGGTTTCAGTAGTTGTAGCTCAAGGGCTCTAGAGCACAGGCTCAGTAGTTGTGGCGCACGGGCTTAGTGGCTCCGTGGCATGTGGGATCTTGCGGGACCAGGGCTCGAACCCGTGTCCCCTGCATTGCCAGGCGGATTCTTAACCACTGCACCACCAGGGAAGCCCAAGCTCTCCTTAAATTACCCGGTTTGTGCATGCCACGTGCTTCCTCTAGACACCTGGTCTGAATCAGACATAGATACACAATGTCTACAAATCGATAAGAAAAAGGTAAAGAACCCAAGCAGGTAATAAGTAAAGGCAATGGATTCACAAAAGACAAAACCTTGTTGCCAGTGACCATGAAGAGATGCTTAACCTCCAAGATGCTTGAAGCCACGCCTCCTACCACAAAGAGGAAGTGAGGAAATGGGACTAATTCACGACCCGCTGAATTGAAAATTGGTAATTCAGGAGTGTGATTCAGCAGTAGCCAGTAGAGCTGAAGGGGATGACCCTTTGGATTCCGCCATTCCTCTTCTGGAATCCCAAACTTAATTCTTCTCTAGGTATAACAGCTAGAGAAGCTATGCGCACCTGCCCCATCAAAAGAGCAGTGATACTCGATGATTAGAAACCACCTAAATGCTTATCAATAGGGAATGTGTTACTAAATTCTATTTATAAATTATCATACCTTAAAGCAGTTAAAATTAACTAGGTCTGAATCCACAGGGGGTAAATCATAATGTTAAGCAAATATAAGACATGCCATGGTGATTACATTGATGTGTAGAATTTAAAAGCTCAGGACAACACTATATTGTTTACAGAACATACTTTTGTAATTAAAGCCTGAGATCAAGGATAGGGAAAAGAAGCACCAGCTTCAGATCAGAGGTGACTTTGGGGATGGAAGGAGAGAAGTTAATTGGACATCGGGACCTCCAACCCTACCTGTAAACTTTTCTTTCTTCAAAATATCGGAAGTAAAAATGGCAACAGTTAACATCAAATTCGAGTAGTGATTAATTGGGTGGTATAGTTTTCTATGTATATTTTCTACATGGGAAATCTTTCGTACTTGAAAGACAGTTGAAACACCTAAATGACCCATTTAAATCAGGGAAGCAAGGTACAACGAGTCCACAGGCTGGAACACCAGGCGGCCTTTAAAAACCACCATGTCAGAGAACGTAGGGAAGCAGGGAGATGCTCAAGAGACACTTGATGTGAAACGTAGATTAGAAAATAATTGTGTGGGGGACTTTTTGTCAGCAGACTTCTAAAAGAAAATGTACCTTCCTCTTTTCATCACACCTAGAAATGTGAAGATAAATGCCAGATGGTCCCTGATTATAGGTGACTTGTCTTTTCTCCTATATATCCGTTTTGACAATGACTATATAGTCATTTATCAGAAAAATAAACAATCTAATGATTAGTTTGTACCAGCAGCCTGTCAAAATAACAACTGAACAGCAGCATTCAATTTCAGACCAAACACCTTGAAATTAGTTTTGCTATTTACTGTGTTTATGCTGCCCTCCGATGGAGAAATAGAAGAATGCTTATGACTGTCGAGCAATTTATAAAATCCAGGTGTGTTCTTCACATGTTGATAAAGATACTATATAACTTTATTAAAAATTAATACATGTGCAATATAAAAAACTTAAAGTACCCAGAAAAATACAAAGAAAGAAAAAAATCACCCATAATCTCACTTTATTATTAGCTCAGGATTCTGAGTTCCTGGGCAGGGGAGATAAAAAAAGACCAGGGTGTACTAGTTCTTTGAGTATAAAGTCAGCTTTTCTGCTATTGGAGTGCTAACCTAGAATTTTTTTTTTTAAGTACATTTATGTATTTATTTATTTATTTATGTGGCCGTGTTGGGTCTTCGTTGCTACACGTGGGCTTTCTCTAGTTGCGGCGAGCGGGTGGGGGGGCTACTCTTCATCGCCGTGCGTGGGCTTCTCATTGCGGTGGCTTCTCTTGTTGCGGAGCACGGGCTGTAGGCGCACGGGCTTCAGTAGTTGTGGCTCTCGGGCTCAGTAGTTGTGGCGCTTGGGCTCAGTAGTTGTGGCTCGTGGGCTCTAGATTGCAGGCTCAGTAGTTGTGGCGCACGGGCTTAGTTGCTCTGTGGCATGTGGGATCTTCCCGGACCGGGGCTCGAACCCGTGTCCCCTGCATTGGCAGGCGGATTCTGAACTACCGTGCCACGAGGGAAGTCCCTAGAATTTGGTGTTGATACTCGATTTTTGCTTTGTTTACCTATCTTCAAGCCTCTACTTTTACAAATACCTAGTAATTTGACCCTTGTTCAGAGACTGCTTCAAGTTCATTTTTTCTTTTCCTTTCTTTCCTTTCTTTCTTTCTTACTTTTATTAAAAAAGGTTGCAGTGAACATCATATATATAATCTTGGTGAAATTATAAATATTTCTACAATATAAATTCCAAACAGGGTCTTGCTCAGTGGCTCCATGCATTTATAAATTTACTAGATATTGTCCAATTGTCCTTCAGAAAGTTGCATCACTTTATGCTTTCACAACAATGCATGAGCACTCATTTTCCGATCGCCCGTCCTCAAACTGGAGGCTATCCAACTTTTTCATTGACCTTTCGGCAGTTTGCAAGGTAAGAAATTATATTCCATTACTGTTTGGGCTTTCATTTCTTTTATTACCAGTGAGGTCCAACACTTCCCCCTGTTTTTTGGTAATTGGTGTCTCTTTGTACCCTTTGCTTACTTCATCTTTGTCTTCTCTTGGGTTTTTCATCTTCTTTTCTTAACTTTTGATTTTGAGCTGTGCAGAAATTAGGTAAATCAGCCCTTTGTCCTGTATCTTCCAAATATGTCTCAATTGTTATTTTATAATTCCCTGTTTGTTTATTATTTATTTTTGCCATGCAGGGATTTTACATCATTACATAGAAAATTTTGTAAGGTTTCCCTTTTTAGCTTCTGGACAAAGATCACTTAAAATAAGAAATTCAAATAACCGGCAAAACTCTAGGAAGCTAGAGGGTGTGGTTGGAAGAAGTCGGGAGGGGGTTAGCGCCCGTGATGGGCAAAGATGAAGACAGGGTGGGTGGGGCTGCACCTGGGAAGCAAAGCAGAGAAGTCAGCCGTAGGCTTGGTCATCCCTGTGAAGCCAACGAGGGCACATCTCTACAGCTGTGATTAGAGCGCTCTGGGGGCCCCATCAGGTGCTCAAAGCCACGGTCACAGGAGGGGAGCACAAGTGGGGAGTTGTTGCTGCCCAGTGGGGCTTTCTCCTTGGGCAAGAGGGCAGGTGATACTGCTTTTATTATGGAAAACATAGTATGTGGATACTGGAAAAAGAGAACTTGTTTAGTTAGTGCATGGAATATGAAAAAGTGAAGAATAACCATGTTTAATTCCACCCCAGTTAATATTTTAGCCCATTTCCTCCCCATCTTTTTTCAGCTCATTTTGTTTTAACATTTTTATTGGAGTATAATTGCTTTACAGTGGTGTGTTACTTTCTGCTTTATAACAAAGTGAATCAGCTCTACATATACATATATCCCCATATCCCCATATCCCCTCCCTCTAGCGTCTGCCTCCCACCCTCCCTATCCCACCCCTCTAGGTGGTCACAAGGCACCGAGCTGACCTCCCTGTGCTATGCGGCTGCTTCCCACTAGCTATCTATTTGACATTGGGTAGTGTATATATGTCAATGCCACTCTCTCACTTCGTCCCAGCTTACCCTTCCCCCTCCCCGTGTCCTCAAGTCCATTCTCCACGTCTGCGTCTTTATTCCTGTCCTGCTCCGAGGTTCATGAGAACCGTTTTTTTTTTTTTTTTTTAGTTTCCATATATATGTGTTAGCATATGGTATTTGTTTTTCTCTTTCTGACTTACTTCACTCTGTATGACAGTCTCTAGGTCCATCCACCTCACTACAAATAACTGAATTTCGTTTCTTTTTATGGCTGAGTAATATCCCATTGTATATATGTGCCACATCTTCTTTATCCATTCATCTGTCGATGGACACTTAGGTTGCTTCAATGTCCTGGCTATTGTAAATACTTCAGCTCATATTTTTAAAGTTGGAATTATACTTCAGATGCATTTTGGTTTTCATGATTCTTTTTTTAAAATTTATTTATTTTATTTTATTTATTTTTGGCTGTGTTGGGCCTTTGTTGCTGAGCGCGGGCTTTCTCTAGTTGCGGTGAGCGGGGGCTACTCTTCGCTGTGGTGTGTGGGCTTCTTATTGCAGTGGCTTCTCTTGTTACAGAGCACGGGCTCTAGGCACGCGGGCTTCAGTAGTTGTGGTGCGCTGGCTCAGTAGTTGTGCCGCACGGGCTTTGTTGCTCCGCGGCATGTGGGATCTTCCCGGACCAGGGCTCGAACCCGTGTCCCCTGCATTGCCGGGCGGATTCTTAACCGCTGCACCACCAGGGAAGCCCAAGCTCTCCTTAAATTACCCGGTTTGTGCATGCCACGTGCTTCCTCTAGACACCCGGTCTGAATCAGACATAGATACACAATGTCTGCAGATCGATAAGAAAAAGGTAAAGAACCCAAGCAGGTAATAAACAAAGGCAATGGATTCACAAAAGACAAAACCTTGTTGCCAGTGACCATGAAGAGATGCTTAACCTCCAAGATGCTTGAAACCACGCCTCCTACCACAAAGAGGAAGTGAGGAAATGGGACTAATTCACGACCCGCTGAATTGAAAATTGGTAATTCAGGAGTGTGATTCAGCAGTAGCCAGTAGAGCTGAAGGGGATGACCCTTTGGATTCCGCCATTCCTCTTCTGGAATCCCAAACTTAATTCTTCTCTAGGTATAACAGCTAGAGAAGCTATGCGCACCTGCCCCATCAAAAGAGCAGTGATACTCGATGATTAGAAACCACCTAAATGCTTATCAATAGGGAACGTGTTACTAAATTCTATTTATAAATTATCATACCTTAAAGCAGTTAAAATTAACTAGGTCTGAATCCACAGGGGGTAAATCATAATGTTAAGCAAATATAGGACATGCCATGGTGATTACATTGATGTGTAGAATTTAAAAGCTCAGGACAATACTATATTGTTTACAGAACATACTTTTGTAATTAAAGCCTGAGATCAAGGATAGGGAAAAGAAGCACCAGCTTCAGATCAGAGGTGACTTTGGGGATGGAAGGAGAGAAGTTAATTGGACATCGGGACCTCCAACCCTACCTGTAAACTTTTCTTTCTTCAAAATGTCGGAAGTAAAAATGGCAACAGTTAACATCTATCAAATTCGAGTAGTGATTAATTGGGTGGTATAGTTTTCTATGTATATTTTCTACATGGGAAATCTTTCGCACTTGAAAGACAGTTAAAACACCTAAATGACCCATTTAAATCAGGGAAGCAAGGTACAACGAGTCCACAGGCTGGAACACCAGGCGGCCTTTAAAAACCACCATGTCAGAGAACGTAGGGAAGCAGGGAGATGCTCAAGAGACATTTGATGTGAAACGTAGATTAGAAAATAATTGTGTGGGGGACTTTTTGTCAGCAGACTTCTAAAAGAAAATGTACCTTCCTCTTTTCATCACACCTAGAAATGTGAAGATAAATGCCAGATGGTCCCTGATTATAGGTGACTTGTCTTTTCTCCTATATATCCGTTTTGACAATGACTATATAGTCATTTATCAGAAAAATAAACAATCTAATGATTAGTTTGTACCAGCAGCCTGTCAAAATAACAACTGAACAGCAGCATTCAATTTCAGACCAAACACCTTGAAATTAGTTTTGCTATTTACTGTGCTTATGCTGCCCTCCGATGGAGAAATAGAAGAATGCTTATGACTGTCGAGCAATTTATAAAATCCAGGTGTGTTCTTCACATGTTGATAAAGATACTATATAACTTTATTAAAAATTAATACATGTGCAATATAAAAAACTTAAAGTACCCAGAAAAATACAAAGAAAGAAAAAAATCACCCATAATCTCACTTTATTATTAGCTCAGGATTCTGAGTTCCTGGGCAGGGGAGATAAAAAAAGACCAGGGTGTACTAGTTCTTTGAGTATAAAGTCAGCTTTTCTGCTATTGGAGTGCTAACCTAGAATTTTTTTTTTTAAGTACATTTATGTATTTATTTATTTATTTATGTGGCCGTGTTGGGTCTTCGTTGCTACACGTGGGCTTTCTCTAGTTGCGGCGAGCGGGTGGGGGGGCTACTCTTCATCGCCGTGCGTGGGCTTCTCATTGCGGTGGCTTCTCTTGTTGCGGAGCACGGGCTGTAGGCGCACGGGCTTCAGTAGTTGTGGCTCTCGGGCTCAGTAGTTGTGGCGCTTGGGCTCAGTAGTTGTGGCTCGTGGGCTCTAGATTGCAGGCTCAGTAGTTGTGGCGCACGGGCTTAGTTGCTCTGTGGCATGTGGGATCTTCCCGGACCGGGGCTCGAACCCGTGTCCCCTGCATTGGCAGGCGGATTCTGAACTACCGTGCCACGAGGGAAGTCCCTAGAATTTGGTGTTGATACTCGATTTTTGCTTTGTTTACCTATCTTCAAGCCTCTACTTTTACAAATACCTAGTAATTTGACCCTTGTTCAGAGACTGCTTCAAGTTCATTTTTTCTTTTCCTTTCTTTCCTTTCTTTCTTTCTTACTTTTATTAAAAAAGGTTGCAGTGAACATCATATATATAATCTTGGTGAAATTATAAATATTTCTACAATATAAATTCCAAACAGGGTCTTGCTCAGTGGCTCCATGCATTTATAAATTTACTAGATATTGTCCAATTGTCCTTCAGAAAGTTGCATCACTTTATGCTTTCACAACAATGCATGAGCACTCATTTTCCGATCGCCCGTCCTCAAACTGGAGGCTATCCAACTTTTTCATTGACCTTTCGGCAGTTTGCAAGGTAAGAAATTATATTCCATTACTGTTTGGGCTTTCATTTCTTTTATTACCAGTGAGGTCCAACACTTCCCCCTGTTTTTTGGTAATTGGTGTCTCTTTGTACCCTTTGCTTACTTCATCTTTGTCTTCTCTTGGGTTTTTCATCTTCTTTTCTTAACTTTTGATTTTGAGCTGTGCAGAAATTAGGTAAATCAGCCCTTTGTCCTGTATCTTCCAAATATGTCTCAATTGTTATTTTATAATTCCCTGTTTGTTTATTATTTATTTTTGCCATGCAGGGATTTTACATCATTACATAGAAAATTTTGTAAGGTTTCCCTTTTTAGCTTCTGGACAAAGATCACTTAAAATAAGAAATTCAAATAACCGGCAAAACTCTAGGAAGCTAGAGGGTGTGGTTGGAAGAAGTCGGGAGGGGGTTAGCGCCCGTGATGGGCAAAGATGAAGACAGGGTGGGTGGGGCTGCACCTGGGAAGCAAAGCAGAGAAGTCAGCCGTAGGCTTGGTCATCCCTGTGAAGCCAACGAGGACACATCTCTACAGCTGTGATTAGAGCGCTCTGGGGGCCCCATCAGGTGCTCAAAGCCACGGTCACAGGAGGGGAGCACAAGTGGGGAGTTGTTGCTGCCCAGTGGGGCTTTCTCCTTGGGCAAGAGGGCAGGTGATACTGCTTTTATTATGGAAAACATAGTATGTGGATACTGGAAAAAGAGAACTTGTTTAGTTAGTGCATGGAATATGAAAAAGTGAAGAATAACCATGTTTAATTCCACCCCAGTTAATATTTTAGCCCATTTCCTCCCCATCTTTTTTCAGCTCATTTTGTTTTAACATTTTTATTGGAGTATAATTGCTTTACAGTGGTGTGTTACTTTCTGCTTTATAACAAAGTGAATCAGCTCTACATATACATATATCCCCATATCCCCATATCCCCTCCCTCTAGCGTCTGCCTCCCACCCTCCCTATCCCACCCCTCTAGGTGGTCACAAGGCACCGAGCTGACCTCCCTGTGCTATGCGGCTGCTTCCCACTAGCTATCTATTTGACATTGGGTAGTGTATATATGTCAATGCCACTCTCTCACTTCGTCCCAGCTTACCCTTCCCCCTCCCCGTGTCCTCAAGTCCATTCTCCACGTCTGCGTCTTTATTCCTGTCCTGCTCCGAGGTTCATGAGAACCGTTTTTTTTTTTTTTTTTTAGTTTCCATATATATGTGTTAGCATATGGTATTTGTTTTTCTCTTTCTGACTTACTTCACTCTGTATGACAGTCTCTAGGTCCATCCACCTCACTACAAATAACTGAATTTCGTTTCTTTTTATGGCTGAGCAATATCCCATTGTATATATGTGCCACATCTTCTTTATCCATTCATCTGTCGATGGACACTTAGGTTGCTTCAATGTCCTGGCTATTGTAAATACTTCAGCTCATATTTTTAAAGTTGGAATTATACTTCAGATGCATTTTGGTTTTCATGATTCTTTTTTTAAAATTTATTTATTTTATTTTATTTATTTTTGGCTGTGTTGGGCCTTTGTTGCTGAGCGCGGGCTTTCTCTAGTTGCGGTGAGCGGGGGCTACTCTTCGCTGTGGTGTGTGGGCTTCTTATTGCAGTGGCTTCTCTTGTTACAGAGCACGGGCTCTAGGCACGCGGGCTTCAGTAGTTGTGGTGCGCTGGCTCAGTAGTTGTGCCGCACGGGCTTTGTTGCTCCGCGGCATGTGGGATCTTCCCGGACCAGGGCTCGAACCCGTGTCCCCTGCATTGCCGGGCGGATTCTTAACCGCTGCACCACCAGGGAAGCCCAAGCTCTCCTTAAATTACCCGGTTTGTGCATGCCACGTGCTTCCTCTAGACACCCGGTCTGAATCAGACATAGATACACAATGTCTGCAGATCGATAAGAAAAAGGTAAAGAACCCAAGCAGGTAATAAACAAAGGCAATGGATTCACAAAAGACAAAACCTTGTTGCCAGTGACCATGAAGAGATGCTTAACCTCCAAGATGCTTGAAACCACGCCTCCTACCACAAAGAGGAAGTGAGGAAATGGGACTAATTCACGACCCGCTGAATTGAAAATTGGTAATTCAGGAGTGTGATTCAGCAGTAGCCAGTAGAGCTGAAGGGGATGACCCTTTGGATTCCGCCATTCCTCTTCTGGAATCCCAAACTTAATTCTTCTCTAGGTATAACAGCTAGAGAAGCTATGCGCACCTGCCCCATCAAAAGAGCAGTGATACTCGATGATTAGAAACCACCTAAATGCTTATCAATAGGGAACGTGTTACTAAATTCTATTTATAAATTATCATACCTTAAAGCAGTTAAAATTAACTAGGTCTGAATCCACAGGGGGTAAATCATAATGTTAAGCAAATATAGGACATGCCATGGTGATTACATTGATGTGTAGAATTTAAAAGCTCAGGACAATACTATATTGTTTACAGAACATACTTTTGTAATTAAAGCCTGAGATCAAGGATAGGGAAAAGAAGCACCAGCTTCAGATCAGAGGTGACTTTGGGGATGGAAGGAGAGAAGTTAATTGGACATCGGGACCTCCAACCCTACCTGTAAACTTTTCTTTCTTCAAAATGTCGGAAGTAAAAATGGCAACAGTTAACATCTATCAAATTCGAGTAGTGATTAATTGGGTGGTATAGTTTTCTATGTATATTTTCTACATGGGAAATCTTTCGCACTTGAAAGACAGTTAAAACACCTAAATGACCCATTTAAATCAGGGAAGCAAGGTACAACGAGTCCACAGGCTGGAACACCAGGCGGCCTTTAAAAACCACCATGTCAGAGAACGTAGGGAAGCAGGGAGATGCTCAAGAGACATTTGATGTGAAACGTAGATTAGAAAATAATTGTGTGGGGGACTTTTTGTCAGCAGACTTCTAAAAGAAAATGTACCTTCCTCTTTTCATCACACCTAGAAATGTGAAGATAAATGCCAGATGGTCCCTGATTATAGGTGACTTGTCTTTTCTCCTATATATCCGTTTTGACAATGACTATATAGTCATTTATCAGAAAAATAAACAATCTAATGATTAGTTTGTACCAGCAGCCTGTCAAAATAACAACTGAACAGCAGCATTCAATTTCAGACCAAACACCTTGAAATTAGTTTTGCTATTTACTGTGCTTATGCTGCCCTCCGATGGAGAAATAGAAGAATGCTTATGACTGTCGAGCAATTTATAAAATCCAGGTGTGTTCTTCACATGTTGATAAAGATACTATATAACTTTATTAAAAATTAATACATGTGCAATATAAAAAACTTAAAGTACCCAGAAAAATACAAAGAAAGAAAAAAATCACCCATAATCTCACTTTATTATTAGCTCAGGATTCTGAGTTCCTGGGCAGGGGAGATAAAAAAAGACCAGGGTGTACTAGTTCTTTGAGTATAAAGTCAGCTTTTCTGCTATTGGAGTGCTAACCTAGAATTTTTTTTTTTAAGTACATTTATGTATTTATTTATTTATTTATGTGGCCGTGTTGGGTCTTCGTTGCTACACGTGGGCTTTCTCTAGTTGCGGCGAGCGGGTGGGGGGGCTACTCTTCATCGCCGTGCGTGGGCTTCTCATTGCGGTGGCTTCTCTTGTTGCGGAGCACGGGCTGTAGGCGCACGGGCTTCAGTAGTTGTGGCTCTCGGGCTCAGTAGTTGTGGCGCTTGGGCTCAGTAGTTGTGGCTCGTGGGCTCTAGATTGCAGGCTCAGTAGTTGTGGCGCACGGGCTTAGTTGCTCTGTGGCATGTGGGATCTTCCCGGACCGGGGCTCGAACCCGTGTCCCCTGCATTGGCAGGCGGATTCTGAACTACCGTGCCACGAGGGAAGTCCCTAGAATTTGGTGTTGATACTCGATTTTTGCTTTGTTTACCTATCTTCAAGCCTCTACTTTTACAAATACCTAGTAATTTGACCCTTGTTCAGAGACTGCTTCAAGTTCATTTTTTCTTTTCCTTTCTTTCCTTTCTTTCTTTCTTACTTTTATTAAAAAAGGTTGCAGTGAACATCATATATATAATCTTGGTGAAATTATAAATATTTCTACAATATAAATTCCAAACAGGGTCTTGCTCAGTGGCTCCATGCATTTATAAATTTACTAGATATTGTCCAATTGTCCTTCAGAAAGTTGCATCACTTTATGCTTTCACAACAATGCATGAGCACTCATTTTCCGATCGCCCGTCCTCAAACTGGAGGCTATCCAACTTTTTCATTGACCTTTCGGCAGTTTGCAAGGTAAGAAATTATATTCCATTACTGTTTGGGCTTTCATTTCTTTTATTACCAGTGAGGTCCAACACTTCCCCCTGTTTTTTGGTAATTGGTGTCTCTTTGTACCCTTTGCTTACTTCATCTTTGTCTTCTCTTGGGTTTTTCATCTTCTTTTCTTAACTTTTGATTTTGAGCTGTGCAGAAATTAGGTAAATCAGCCCTTTGTCCTGTATCTTCCAAATATGTCTCAATTGTTATTTTATAATTCCCTGTTTGTTTATTATTTATTTTTGCCATGCAGGGATTTTACATCATTACATAGAAAATTTTGTAAGGTTTCCCTTTTTAGCTTCTGGACAAAGATCACTTAAAATAAGAAATTCAAATAACCGGCAAAACTCTAGGAAGCTAGAGGGTGTGGTTGGAAGAAGTCGGGAGGGGGTTAGCGCCCGTGATGGGCAAAGATGAAGACAGGGTGGGTGGGGCTGCACCTGGGAAGCAAAGCAGAGAAGTCAGCCGTAGGCTTGGTCATCCCTGTGAAGCCAACGAGGGCACATCTCTACAGCTGTGATTAGAGCGCTCTGGGGGCCCCATCAGGTGCTCAAAGCCACGGTCACAGGAGGGGAGCACAAGTGGGGAGTTGTTGCTGCCCAGTGGGGCTTTCTCCTTGGGCAAGAGGGCAGGTGATACTGCTTTTATTATGGAAAACATAGTATGTGGATACTGGAAAAAGAGAACTTGTTTAGTTAGTGCATGGAATATGAAAAAGTGAAGAATAACCATGTTTAATTCCACCCCAGTTAATATTTTAGCCCATTTCCTCCCCATCTTTTTTCAGCTCATTTTGTTTTAACATTTTTATTGGAGTATAATTGCTTTACAGTGGTGTGTTACTTTCTGCTTTATAACAAAGTGAATCAGCTCTACATATACATATATCCCCATATCCCCATATCCCCTCCCTCTAGCGTCTGCCTCCCACCCTCCCTATCCCACCCCTCTAGGTGGTCACGAGGCACCGAGCTGACCTCCCTGTGCTATGCGGCTGCTTCCCACTAGCTATCTATTTGACATTGGGTAGTGTATATATGTCAATGCCACTCTCTCACTTCGTCCCAGCTTACCCTTCCCCCTCCCCGTGTCCTCAAGTCCATTCTCCACGTCTGCGTCTTTATTCCTGTCCTGCTCCGAGGTTCATGAGAACCGTTTTTTTTTTTTTTTTTTAGTTTCCATATATATGTGTTAGCATATGGTATTTGTTTTTCTCTTTCTGACTTACTTCACTCTGTATGACAGTCTCTAGGTCCATCCACCTCACTACAAATAACTGAATTTCGTTTCTTTTTATGGCTGAGCAATATCCCATTGTATATATGTGCCACATCTTCTTTATCCATTCATCTGTCGATGGACACTTAGGTTGCTTCAATGTCCTGGCTATTGTAAATACTTCAGCTCATATTTTTAAAGTTGGAATTATACTTCAGATGCATTTTGGTTTTCATGATTCTTTTTTTAAAATTTATTTATTTTATTTTATTTATTTTTGGCTGTGTTGGGCCTTTGTTGCTGAGCGCGGGCTTTCTCTAGTTGCGGTGAGCGGGGGCTACTCTTCGCTGTGGTGTGTGGGCTTCTTATTGCAGTGGCTTCTCTTGTTACAGAGCACGGGCTCTAGGCACGCGGGCTTCAGTAGTTGTGGTGCGCTGGCTCAGTAGTTGTGCCGCACGGGCTTTGTTGCTCCGCGGCATGTGGGATCTTCCCGGACCAGGGCTCGAACCCGTGTCCCCTGCATTGCCGGGCGGATTCTTAACCGCTGCACCACCAGGGAAGCCCAAGCTCTCCTTAAATTACCCGGTTTGTGCATGCCACGTGCTTCCTCTAGACACCCGGTCTGAATCAGACATAGATACACAATGTCTGCAGATCGATAAGAAAAAGGTAAAGAACCCAAGCAGGTAATAAACAAAGGCAATGGATTCACAAAAGACAAAACCTTGTTGCCAGTGACCATGAAGAGATGCTTAACCTCCAAGATGCTTGAAACCACGCCTCCTACCACAAAGAGGAAGTGAGGAAATGGGACTAATTCACGACCCGCTGAATTGAAAATTGGTAATTCAGGAGTGTGATTCAGCAGTAGCCAGTAGAGCTGAAGGGGATGACCCTTTGGATTCCGCCATTCCTCTTCTGGAATCCCAAACTTAATTCTTCTCTAGGTATAACAGCTAGAGAAGCTATGCGCACCTGCCCCATCAAAAGAGCAGTGATACTCGATGATTAGAAACCACCTAAATGCTTATCAATAGGGAACGTGTTACTAAATTCTATTTATAAATTATCATACCTTAAAGCAGTTAAAATTAACTAGGTCTGAATCCACAGGGGGTAAATCATAATGTTAAGCAAATATAGGACATGCCATGGTGATTACATTGATGTGTAGAATTTAAAAGCTCAGGACAATACTATATTGTTTACAGAACATACTTTTGTAATTAAAGCCTGAGATCAAGGATAGGGAAAAGAAGCACCAGCTTCAGATCAGAGGTGACTTTGGGGATGGAAGGAGAGAAGTTAATTGGACATCGGGACCTCCAACCCTACCTGTAAACTTTTCTTTCTTCAAAATGTCGGAAGTAAAAATGGCAACAGTTAACATCTATCAAATTCGAGTAGTGATTAATTGGGTGGTATAGTTTTCTATGTATATTTTCTACATGGGAAATCTTTCGCACTTGAAAGACAGTTAAAACACCTAAATGACCCATTTAAATCAGGGAAGCAAGGTACAACGAGTCCACAGGCTGGAACACCAGGCGGCCTTTAAAAACCACCATGTCAGAGAACGTAGGGAAGCAGGGAGATGCTCAAGAGACATTTGATGTGAAACGTAGATTAGAAAATAATTGTGTGGGGGACTTTTTGTCAGCAGACTTCTAAAAGAAAATGTACCTTCCTCTTTTCATCACACCTAGAAATGTGAAGATAAATGCCAGATGGTCCCTGATTATAGGTGACTTGTCTTTTCTCCTATATATCCGTTTTGACAATGACTATATAGTCATTTATCAGAAAAATAAACAATCTAATGATTAGTTTGTACCAGCAGCCTGTCAAAATAACAACTGAACAGCAGCATTCAATTTCAGACCAAACACCTTGAAATTAGTTTTGCTATTTACTGTGCTTATGCTGCCCTCCGATGGAGAAATAGAAGAATGCTTATGACTGTCGAGCAATTTATAAAATCCAGGTGTGTTCTTCACATGTTGATAAAGATACTATATAACTTTATTAAAAATTAATACATGTGCAATATAAAAAACTTAAAGTACCCAGAAAAATACAAAGAAAGAAAAAAATCACCCATAATCTCACTTTATTATTAGCTCAGGATTCTGAGTTCCTGGGCAGGGGAGATAAAAAAAGACCAGGGTGTACTAGTTCTTTGAGTATAAAGTCAGCTTTTCTGCTATTGGAGTGCTAACCTAGAATTTTTTTTTTTAAGTACATTTATGTATTTATTTATTTATTTATGTGGCCGTGTTGGGTCTTCGTTGCTACACGTGGGCTTTCTCTAGTTGCGGCGAGCGGGTGGGGGGGCTACTCTTCATCGCCGTGCGTGGGCTTCTCATTGCGGTGGCTTCTCTTGTTGCGGAGCACGGGCTGTAGGCGCACGGGCTTCAGTAGTTGTGGCTCTCGGGCTCAGTAGTTGTGGCGCTTGGGCTCAGTAGTTGTGGCTCGTGGGCTCTAGATTGCAGGCTCAGTAGTTGTGGCGCACGGGCTTAGTTGCTCTGTGGCATGTGGGATCTTCCCGGACCGGGGCTCGAACCCGTGTCCCCTGCATTGGCAGGCGGATTCTGAACTACCGTGCCACGAGGGAAGTCCCTAGAATTTGGTGTTGATACTCGATTTTTGCTTTGTTTACCTATCTTCAAGCCTCTACTTTTACAAATACCTAGTAATTTGACCCTTGTTCAGAGACTGCTTCAAGTTCATTTTTTCTTTTCCTTTCTTTCCTTTCTTTCTTTCTTACTTTTATTAAAAAAGGTTGCAGTGAACATCATATATATAATCTTGGTGAAATTATAAATATTTCTACAATATAAATTCCAAACAGGGTCTTGCTCAGTGGCTCCATGCATTTATAAATTTACTAGATATTGTCCAATTGTCCTTCAGAAAGTTGCATCACTTTATGCTTTCACAACAATGCATGAGCACTCATTTTCCGATCGCCCGTCCTCAAACTGGAGGCTATCCAACTTTTTCATTGACCTTTCGGCAGTTTGCAAGGTAAGAAATTATATTCCATTACTGTTTGGGCTTTCATTTCTTTTATTACCAGTGAGGTCCAACACTTCCCCCTGTTTTTTGGTAATTGGTGTCTCTTTGTACCCTTTGCTTACTTCATCTTTGTCTTCTCTTGGGTTTTTCATCTTCTTTTCTTAACTTTTGATTTTGAGCTGTGCAGAAATTAGGTAAATCAGCCCTTTGTCCTGTATCTTCCAAATATGTCTCAATTGTTATTTTATAATTCCCTGTTTGTTTATTATTTATTTTTGCCATGCAGGGATTTTACATCATTACATAGAAAATTTTGTAAGGTTTCCCTTTTTAGCTTCTGGACAAAGATCACTTAAAATAAGAAATTCAAATAACCGGCAAAACTCTAGGAAGCTAGAGGGTGTGGTTGGAAGAAGTCGGGAGGGGGTTAGCGCCCGTGATGGGCAAAGATGAAGACAGGGTGGGTGGGGCTGCACCTGGGAAGCAAAGCAGAGAAGTCAGCCGTAGGCTTGGTCATCCCTGTGAAGCCAACGAGGGCACATCTCTACAGCTGTGATTAGAGCGCTCTGGGGGCCCCATCAGGTGCTCAAAGCCACGGTCACAGGAGGGGAGCACAAGTGGGGAGTTGTTGCTGCCCAGTGGGGCTTTCTCCTTGGGCAAGAGGGCAGGTGATACTGCTTTTATTATGGAAAACATAGTATGTGGATACTGGAAAAAGAGAACTTGTTTAGTTAGTGCATGGAATATGAAAAAGTGAAGAATAACCATGTTTAATTCCACCCCAGTTAATATTTTAGCCCATTTCCTCCCCATCTTTTTTCAGCTCATTTTGTTTTAACATTTTTATTGGAGTATAATTGCTTTACAGTGGTGTGTTACTTTCTGCTTTATAACAAAGTGAATCAGCTCTACATATACATATATCCCCATATCCCCATATCCCCTCCCTCTAGCGTCTGCCTCCCACCCTCCCTATCCCACCCCTCTAGGTGGTCACGAGGCACCGAGCTGACCTCCCTGTGCTATGCGGCTGCTTCCCACTAGCTATCTATTTGACATTGGGTAGTGTATATATGTCAATGCCACTCTCTCACTTCGTCCCAGCTTACCCTTCCCCCTCCCCGTGTCCTCAAGTCCATTCTCCACGTCTGCGTCTTTATTCCTGTCCTGCTCCGAGGTTCATGAGAACCGTTTTTTTTTTTTTTTTTTTTTAGTTTCCATATATATGTGTTAGCATATGGTATTTGTTTTTCTCTTTCTGACTTACTTCACTCTGTATGACAGTCTCTAGGTCCATCCACCTCACTACAAATAACTCAATTTCGTTTCTTTTCATGGCTGAGTAATATCCCATTGTAGATATGTGCCACATCTTCTTTATCCATGCATCTGTCGATGGACACTTAGGTTGCTTCAATGTCCTGGCTATTGTAAATACTTCAGCTCATATTTTTAAAGTTGGAATTATACTTCATATGCATTTTGGTTTTCATGATTCTTTTTTTTAAATTTATTTATTTTATTTTATTTATTTTTGGCTGTGTTGGGCCTTTGTTGCTGAGCGCGGGCTTTCTTTAGTTGCGGTGAGTGGGGCCCACTCTTCGCTGTGGTGTGTGGGCTTCTTATCGCAGTGGCTTCTCTTGTTACAGAGCACGGGCTCTAGGCACGCGGGCTTCAGTAGTTGTGGTGCGCTGGCTCAGTAGTTGTGCTGCACGGGCTTTGTTGCTCCGCGGCATGTGGGATCTTCCCGGACCAGGGCTCGAACCCGTGTCCTCTGCGTTGGCAGGCGGATTCTTAACCACTGTGCCACCAGGAAAGCCCCAATCCATCTTATTCCTTGATGCATTTTGTGGTAAATTGCAGACACCAGTACATGTCTCCTTAAGTATTTCAGCAAGCATGGCATTAACTAGTGAGCCGTATTTGTTTACAGTGCTTTTCTTTGAATGTAAACTTTACACAGAGTAAAAGACAGCAATATTTTTTTTTCTCTCGGTAATTTCATTTTGTTTTATTGAAGTATAGTTGATTTACAGTGTGTTAATTTCTGCTGTACAGCAAAGTGATTCAGTTATACATATATATACATTCTTTTTTTATATTCTTTCCCGTTATGGTTTATCATAGGATACTTGATATAGTTCCCTGTGCCATACAGTAGGGCCTTGTTTATCCATTCCATGTTTAATAGTTTACATCTGTTAACCTCAACCTCCCATTCCATCCCTCCCCCAACCTCCTCCCTCTTGGCCACCACAAGTCTGTTCTCTATGTCCATGAGTCTGTTTCTGTTTCATAGGTATGTTCATTTGTGTCATATTTTAGATTCCACATATAAGTGATATCATATGGTATTTGTCTTTCTCTTTCTGACTTATTTCACTTAGTATGATAATCTCTAGTTGCATCCATGTTGCTGCAAATGGCATTATTTTGTTCTTTTTTATGGCTGAGTACTAGTCCATTGTATACATGTACCACATCTTCTTTATCCATTCATCTGTCAGTGGACACTTAGGTTGTTTCCCTGTCTTGGCTATTGTGAATAGTGCTGCTATGAACATAGGGGTGCATGTATCTCTTTGGATTAGAGTTTTGTCTGGGTATATGCCCAGGAGTGGGATTGCTGGATCATATGGTAATTCAATTTTGAATTTTTTAAGGAACCTCCATACTGTTCTCCAAAGTGGCTGTACCAATTTATATTCCCACCAACAGTGTAAGAGGGTTCCCTTTTCTCCACATCCTCTCCAGCATTTGTTATTTGTAGAGTTTTTCATGATGGCCATTCTGACCAGTGTGAGATGGTAGCTTATTGTAGTTTTGATGTTCATTTCTCTAATAATTAGTGATTTTGAGCATCTTTTCATGTGCCTATTAGCTATTTGTATTTCTTCTTTGAAGAAATGTCTTTTTAGATCTTCTGCCCCTGTTTTGATTGGTTCATTTATTTTTTTGTTGTTGAGTTGTGTGAGCTGTTTATATATTTTGGAAATCAAGCCCTTCTCGGTTGCATTGTTTGCAAATAGTTTCTCCCGTTTTGTAGGTCGTCTTTTCGTTTTATTAATGGTTTCCTTTGCTGCGCAAAAGCTTGTATGTTTGATTAGGTCCCATTTGTTTATTTTTGCTTTTATTCCTATTGCCTTGGGAGACTGAGCTAAGAAAACATTGGTACAATTTATGTCAGAGAATGTTTTGCCTGTGTTCTCTTCTAGGAGTTTTATGGTGTCATGTCTGACGTTTAAGTCTTTAAGCCATTTTGAGTTTATTTTTGTGTATGGTGAGAGGGTGTGTTTTAAATTCATTGATTTACATGCAGCTGTCCAACTTTCCCAGCACCACTTGCTGAAGAGGCTTTTTCCCTTTGTATATTCTTGCCTGTTTTGTCAAAAACTAATTGACTATAGGTGTGTGGGTTAATTTCTGCGCTCTCTGTTCTGTTCCATTGATCCATAAGTCTGTTTTTGTGCCAATACCATGCTGTTTTGATTACTGTAGCTTTGTAGTATTGTCTTAAGTCTGGGAGAGTTATGCCTGTTGCTTTGTTCTGTTTCTTCAGGATTGCTTTGGCAATTCTGGGTGTTTTATGGTTCCATATAAATTTTAGGATTATTTGTTCTAGTTCTGTGAAAAATGTCATGGGTCATTTGATAGGGATTGCATTAAATCTGTAGATTGCTTTGGGTAGTGTAGTCATTTTAACAATATAAATTCTTCCAATCCAAGAGCATGGGCTATCTTTCCATTTCTTTGAATCATCTTCAGTTTCCTTTAACGTTGTATAGTTCTCAGCATACAAGTCTTGCACCTCCTTGGTCAGATTTATTCCTAAGTATTTTATTTTTGGAGGTGCATTTTTTTTCAATATTTCTTTATTTGGCTGCGCCGGGTCTTGGATGCCACGTGCGGGATCTTCATTGCTGCGTGCAGGATCTTTAGTTGCGGCATGCGGGATCATTAGTTGCGGCATTCGCACTCTTACTTGTGGCATGTGAGACCTAGTTCCCTGACCAGGGATGGAACCCGGGCCCCCTGCATTGGGATTGTGGAGTCTTAGCCACTGGACCACCAGGGAAGTTCTGAGGGTGTGATTTTGGAAGGTGTTTTTTTTTTACATTCCCTTTCTGATATTTCATTGTTGGTGTAAAGAAATGCAACCGATTTCTGTATGTTAATCTTGTATCCTGCTACGTTTCTGAATTCACTGATCAGTTCTCGTAGTTTTTGTGTGGAGTCTTTAGGGTTTTCTACATATAGAGTCATGTCATCTGCATATAATGATGATATTATCTCTTCCAATTTGGATACCTTTTATTTCTTTTTCTTGTCTGATTCCTGTGGCTAGGACTTCCAATACTATGTTGAATAGAAGAGGTGGAAGTGGGTATCCTTGTCTTATTCCAGAGTTTAGCGGCAGGGCTTTCAACTTTTCACCATTGAGTATTATATTGGCTCTGGGTTCGTCATAAATAGCTTTTATTATGTTGAGATGTATTCCCTCTATACCCACTTTGGTAAGAGTGTTTATCATGAATGGATGTTGAATTTTGTCAAGTG
Source organism: Balaenoptera ricei (assembly GCF_028023285.1). NCBI lineage: Eukaryota > Metazoa > Chordata > Mammalia > Artiodactyla > Balaenopteridae > Balaenoptera > Balaenoptera ricei. Next base: position 7,423,570 of record NC_082660.1, on the reverse strand, counting down.
TTTTTTCTGCATCTATTGAGATGATCAAGTGGTTTTTGACTTTTGTTTATGTGGTGTATCACATTGATTGATTTGCATATGTTGAACCATCCGTATGAACCTGGGATGAATCCCACTTGGTTGTGGTGTATGATCTTTTTTATGTGTTGTTGGATCCAGTTTGCTATATTTGGTTGAGAATTTTTGCATCTATATTCATCAAAGATATTGGCCTGTAATTTTCTTTTTTGGTGGTGTCTTTGTCTGGTTTTGTTATCAGGGTGATGGTGGCTTCATAGAATGTCTTTGGGAGTGTTCCCTTCTCTTCAGTTTTTTGGAAGAGTTTGAGAAGGATTAGTATAAGTTCTTCTTTGTATGTTTGGTAGAATTTGCCTATGAAGCCATCTGGTCCTGGACTTTTGTTTGTGGGGGAGTTTTTTTTAAAATAAATTTATTTATTTTATTTACTTTATTTTTGGCTGCACCGGGTCTTTGTTTTTTTTTGTGTGTGTGTACACATTTAGTTTTATTGTAACAAAGCAACTTGTACACTTTATTTTTTTATTTTTTTTTATTTTTTAATTTTTTAAACATCTTTATTGAAGTATAATTGCCTTACAATGGTGTGTTAGCTTCTGCTTTATAACAAAGTGAATCAGTTATACATATACAATATGTTCCCATTTCTCTTCCCTCTTGCATCTCCCTCCCTCCCACCCTCCCCATCCCACCCCTCTAGGTGGTCACAAAGCACCGAGCTGATCTTCCTGTGCTATGCGGCTGCTTCCCACTAGCTATCTATTTTACATTTGGTAGTGTATATATGTGCATGACACTCTCTTACCCTGTCACATCTCACCCCACCCCCTCCCTATATCCTCAAGTCCATTCTCTAGTAGGTCTGTGTCTTTATTCCCGTCTTGCCACTAGGTTCTTCATGGCCTTTTTTTTTTTTCCTTAGATTCCGTATATATGTGTTAGCATACTGTATTTGTTTTTCTCTTTCTGACTTACTTCACTCTGTATGACAGTCTCTAGGTTCATCCACCTCACTACAGATAACTCAATTTTGTTTCTTTTTATGGCTGAGTAATATTCCATTGTATATATGTGCCACATCTTCTTTATCCATTCATCTGTCGATGGACATTTAGGTTGCTTCCATGTCTTGGCTATTGTAAATAGAGCTGCAATGAACATTGTGGTACATGACACTTTTTGACCTATGGTTTTCTCAGGGTATATGCCCAGTAGTGGGATTGCTGGGTCGTATGGTAGTTCTATTTGTAGTTTTTTAAGGAACCTCCATACTGTTCTCCATAGTGGCTGTATCAATTTACATTCCCACCAACAGTGCAAGAGTGTTCCCTTTCCTCCACACCCTCTCCAGCATTTATTGTTTCTAGAATTTTTGATGATGGCCATTCTGACCAGTGTGAGATGATATCTCATTGTAGTTTTGATTTGCATTTCTCTAATGATTAATGATGTTGAGCATTCTTTCATGTGTCTGTAGGCCATCTGTATATCTTCTTTGGAGAAATGTCTATTTAGGTCTTCTGCCCATTTTTGGATTGGGTTGTTCGTTTTTTTGTTATTGAGCTGCATGAGCTGCTTGTAAATCTTGGAGATTAATCCTTTGTCAGTTGCTTCATTTGCAAATATTTTCTCCCATTCTGATGGTTGTCTTTTGGTCTTGTTTATGGTTTCCTTTGCTGTGCAAAAGCTTTTAAGTTTCATTAGGTCCCATTTGTTTATTTGTGTTCTTATTTCCATTTCTCTGGGAGCTGGGTCAAAAAGAATCTTGCTGTGATGTATGTCATAGAGTGTTCTGCCTATGTTTTCCTCTAAGAGTTTGATAGTGTCTGGTCTTACACTTAGGTCTTTAATCCATTTTGAGTTTATTTTTGTGCATGGTGTCAGGGAGTGTTCTAATTTCATACTTTTACATGTACCTGTCCAATTTTCCCAGCACCACTTATTGAAGAGGCTGTCTTTTCTCCACTGTATATGCTTGCCTCCTTTATCAAAGATAAGGTGACCATATGTGTGTGGGTTTATCTCTGGGCTTTCTATCCTGTTCCATTGATCTATATTTCTGCTTTTGTGCCAGTACCAAACTGTCTTGATTACTGAAGCTTTGTAATATAGTCTGAAGTCAGGGAGCCTGATCCCCCAGCTCCATTTTTCGTTCTCAAGATTGCTTTGGCTATTCGGGGTCTTTTGTGTTTCCATACAAATTGTGAAATTTTTTGTTCTAGTTCTGTGAAAAATGCCAGTGGTAGTTTGATAGGGATTGCATTGAATCTGTAGATTGCTTTGGGTAGTAGAGTCATTTTCACAATGTTGATTCTTCCAATCCAGGAACATGGTATATCTCTCCATCTATTTGTATCATCTTTAATTTCTTTCATCAGTGTCTTATAATTTTCTGCATACAGGTCTTTTGTCTCCTTAGGTAGGTTTATTCCTAGATATTTTATTCTTTTTGTTGCAATGGTAAATGGGAGTGTTTTCTTAATTTCACTTTCAGATTTTTCGTCATTAGTGTATAGAAATGCAAGAGATTTCTGTGCATTAATTTTGTATCCTGCTACTTTACCAAATTCATTGATTAGCTCTAGGAGTTTTCTGGTAGCATCTTTAGGATTCTCTATGTATAGTATCATGTCATCTGCAAATAGTGTGACAGCTTTACTTCTTCTTTTCCGATTTGGATTCCTTTTATTTCTTTGTCTTCTCTGATTGCTGTGGCTAACACTTCCAAAACTATGTTGAATAATAGTGGTGAGAGTGGGCAACCTTGTCTTGTTCCTGATCTTAGTGGAAATGGTTTCAGTTTTTCACCATTGAGGACAATGTTGGCTGTGGCTTTGTCATATATGGCCTTTATTATGTTGAGGAAAGTTCCCTCTATGCCTACTTTCTGCAGGGCTTTTATCATAAATGGGTGTTGAATTTTGTCGAAAGCTTTCTCTGCATCTATTGAGATGATCATATGGTTTTTCTCCTTCAATTTGTTAATATGGTGTATCACATTGATTGATTTGCGTATATTGAAGAATCCTTGCATTCCTGGGATAAACCCCACTTGATCATGGTGTATGATCCTTTTAATGTGCTGTTGGATTCTGTTTGCTAGTATTTTGTTGAGGATTTTTGCATCTATGTTCATCAGTGATATTGGCCTGTAGTTTTCTTTCTTTGTGACATCTTTGTCTGGTTTTGGTATCAGGGTGATGGTGGCCTCGTAGAATGAGTTGGGGAGTGTTCCTCCCTCTGCAATATTTTGGAAGAGTTTGAGAAGGATAGGTGTTAGCTCTTCTCTAAATGTTTGATAGAATTCACCTGTGAAGCCATCTGGTCCTGGGCTTTTGTTTGTTGGAAGGTTTTTAATCACAGTTTCAATTTCAGTGCTTGTGATTGGTCTGTTCATATTTTCTATTTCTTCCTGGTTCAATCTCGGCAGTTTGTGCATTTCTAAGAATCTGTCCATTTCTTCCAGGTTGTCCATTTTATTGGCATAGAGTTGCTTGTAGTAATCTCTCATTATCTTTTGTATTTCTGCAGTGTCAGTGGTTACTTCTCCTTTTTCATTTCTAATTCTATTGATTTGAGTCTTCTCCCTTTTTCTCTTGATGAGTCTGGCTAATGGTTTATCAATTTTGTTTATCTTCTCAAAGAACCAGCTTTTAGTTTCATTGATTTTTGCTATTGTTGCCTTCATTTCTTTTTCATTTATTTCTGACCTGATCTTTATAATTTCTTTCCTTCTGCTGGCTTTGGGGTTTTTTTGTTCTTCTTTCTCTAATTGCTTTAGGTGCAAGGTTAGGTTGTTTATTCGAGATGTTTCCTGTTTCTTGAGGTAGGCTTGTATTGCTATAAACTTCCCTCTTAGCACTGCTTTTGCTGCGTCCCATAGGTTTTGGGTCGTCGTATCTCCATTGTCATTTGTTTCTAGGTATTTTTTGATTTCCCCTTTGATTTCTTCAGTGATCACTTCGTTATTAAGTAGTGTATTGTGTAGCCTCCATGTGTTTGTATTTTTTACAGATCTTTTCCTGTAATTGATATCTAGTCTCATAGCGTTGTGGTCGGAAAAGATACTTGATACGATTTCAATTTTCTTAAATTTACCAAGGCTTGATTTGTGACCCAAGATATGATCTATCCTGGAGAATGTTCCATGAGCACTTGAGAAAAATGTGTATTCTGTTGTTTTTGGGTGGAATGTCCTATAAATATCAATTAAATCCATCTTGTTTAATGTATCATTTAAAGCTTGTGTTTCCTTATTTATTTTCATTTTGGATGATCTGTCCATTGGTGAAAGTGGGGTGTTAAAGTCCCCTACTGTGATTGTGTTGCTGTCGATTTCCCCTTTTATGGCTGTTAGTATTTGCCTTATGTATTGAGGTGCTCCTATGTTGGGTGCATAAATATTTACAATTGTTATACCTTCCTCTTGGATCGATCCCTTGATCATTATATAGTGTCCTTCTTTGTCTCTTGTAATAGTCTTTATTTTAAAGTCTATTTTGTCTGATATGAGAATTGCTACTCCAGCTTTCTTTTGATTTCCATTTGCATGGAATATCTTTTTCCATCCCCTCACTTTCAGTCTGTATGTGTCTCTAGGTCTGAAGTGGGTCTCTTGTAGACAGCATATATATGGGTCTTGTTTTTGTATCCATTCAGCCAGCCTGTGTCTTTTGGTGGGAGCATTTAATCCATTTACATTCAAGGTAATTATCGATATGTATGTTCCTATTCCCATTTTCTTAAATGTTTTGGGTTTGTTATTGTAGGTGTTTTCCTTCTCTTGTGTTTCTTGCCTAGAGAAGTTCCTTTAGCATTTGTTGTAAAGCTGGTTTGGTGGTGCTGAACTCTCTCAGCTTTTGCTTGTCTGTAAAGGTTTTAATTTCTCCATCACATATGAATGAGATCCTTGCTGGGTAGAGTAATCTTGGTTGTAGGTTCTTCTCCTTCATCACTTTAAGTATATCCTGCCACTTCCTTCTGGCTTGCAGAGTTTCTGCTGAAAGATCAGATGTTAACCTTATGGGGATTCCCTAGTGTGTTATTTGTTTTTTTTCCCTTGCTGCCTTTAATATGTTTTCCTTATATTTAATTTTTGACAGTTTGATTAATATGTGTCTTGGCGTGTTTCTCCTTGGGTTTATCCTGTATGGGACTCTCTGTGCTTCCAGGACTTGATTAACTATTTCCTTTCCCATATTAGGGAAGTTTTCAACTATAATCTCTTCAAATATTTTCTCAGTCCCTTTCTTTTTCTCTTCTTCTTCTGGGACCCCTATAATTCGAATGTTGGTGCGTTTAATGTTGTCCCAGAGGTCTCTGAGACTGTCCTCAGTTCTTTTCATTCTTTTTTCTTTATCCTGCTCTGCAGTAGTTATTTCCACCATTTTATCTTCCAGATCACTTATCCTTTCTTCTGCCTCAGTTATTCTGCTATTGATCCCATCTAGAGTATTTTTAATTTCATTTATTGTGTTTTTCATCATGGCTTGGTTCCTCTTTAGTTCTTCTACGTCCTTGTTAAATGCTTCTTGCATTTTGTCTATTCTATTTCCAAGATTTTGGATCATCCTTACTATCATTATTCTGAATTCTTTTTCAGGTAGACTACCTATTTCCTCTTCATTTGTTAAGTCTAGTGTATTTTGACCTTGCTCCTTCATCTGCTGTGTGTTTTTCTGTCATCTCATTTTGCTTATCTTACTGTGTTTTGGGTCTCCTTATCACAGGTTGCAGGTTCGTAGTTCCCGTTGTTTTTGGTATCTGTCCCCAGTGGCTAAGGTTGGTTCAGTGGGTTGTGTAGGCTTCCTGGTGGAGGGAACTAGTGCCTGAGCTCTGGTGGATGAGGCTGGATCTTGTCTTTCTGGTGGGCACGTCCACGTCTGGTGGTGTATTTTGGGGTGTCTGTGGCCTTATTATGGTTTTAGGCAGCCTCTCTGCTAATGGATGGGGCTGTGTTCCTGTCTTGCTAGTTGTTTGGCATAGGGTGTTCAGCACTGTAGCTTGCTGGTCATTGAGTGATGCTGGGTCTTGATGTTGAGATGGAGATCTCTGAGAGATTTTTGCCGTTTGGTATTACGTGGAGCTGGGAGGTCTCTTGTGGACCAGTTTCCTGAAGTTGGCTCTCCCACCTCCGAGGTACGGCCCTGATGCCTGGCTGAAGCACCAAGAGCCTTTCGTCCACACGGCTCAGAGTAAAAGGGAGAAAAAATAGAAAGAAAGAAAGAAAGAAAGAAAGAGGCTATAATATAGTGAAGTAAAATAAAGCTATTATAAAGCAAAGCTATACAGACAAAATCTCCCCCAGAAGCATATACATATACACTCACAAAAAAAAGGAAAAGGGGAAAAATTAATATATCCTGCTCCCAAAGTCCACCTCCTGAATTTGGGATGATTCGTTGTCTATTCAGGTATTCAACAGATGCAGGCACATCAAGTTGTTTGTGGAGTTTTAATCCGCTGCTTCTGAGGCTGTTGGGAGAGATTTCCCCTCCTCGTCTCTGTTCGCACAGCTCCTGGGGATCAGCTTTGGATTTGGACCCGCCTCTGCGTGTAGGTCGCCTGAGGGCGTCTGTTCCCCGCCCAGACAGGACGGGGTTAAAGGAGCAGCTGCTTCGGGGGCTCTGGCTCACTCAGGCCGGGGGGAGGGAGCGGTACGGAGGAGGCGGGGCGAGCCTGCGGCGTCAGAGGCCGGTGTGACGTTGCAGCAGCCTGAGGCGCGCCGTGCGTTCTCCTGGGGACGTTGTCCCCGGATCACGGGAGCCTGGCCGTGGCGGGCTGCACCGGCTCCCGGGAGGGGCGGTGTGGAGAGTGACCTGTGCTCGCACACAGGCTTCTTGGAGGCGGCAGCAGCAGCCCCAGCGTCTCACGCCCGCCTCTGGGGTCCGCGCTGATAGCCGCGGCTCGCGCCAGTCTCTGGAGCTCGTTTAGGCGGCGCTCTGAATCCCCTCTCCTTGCGCGCCGCGAAACAAAGAGGCAAGAAAAAGTCTCTTGCCTCTTCGGCAGCTGCAGACTTTTTCCCGGTCTCCCTCCCAGCCAGCTGTGGTGCGCTAACCCCTTCAGGCTGTGTTCACGCCGCCAACCCCAGTCCTCTCCCTGCCATCCGACCGAAGCCCGAGCCTCCGCTCCCAGCCCCGCCCGCCCCGGCAGCTGAGTAGACAAGCCTCTCGGGCTGGTGAGTGCTGGTCAGCGCCGAGCCTCCGTGCGGGAATCTCTCCGTTTTTCCCTCTGCGCCCCTGTTGCTGTGGGATCCGCGCTGTTAGCCGCGGCTCGTGCCCGTCTCTGAAGTTCGTTTAGGCGGCGCTCTGAATCCCCTCTCCTCGCGCACCAGGAAACAAAGAGGCAAGAAAAAGTCTCTTGCCTCTTCGGCAGCTGCAGACCTTTTCCCGGACTCCCTCCCGGCTAGCTGTGGTGCACTAGCCCCTTCAGGCTGTGTTCACGCCGCCAACCCCAGTCCTCTCCCTGCGATCCGACCGAAGCCCGAGCCTCAGCTCCCAGCCCCGCCCGCCCCGGCGGCGGAGCAGACGAGCCTCTCGGGCTGGTGAGTGCTGGTCAGCGCCGAGCCTCCGTGCGGGAAGTGCGGGAATCTCTCCGCTTTGCCCTCCGCACCCCTGTGGCTGTGCTCTCCTCCGTGGCTCCGAAGCTTCCCCCCTCTGCCACCCGCAGTCTCTGCCCGCGAAGGGGCTTCCTAGTGCGTGGAAATCTTTCCTCCTTCACAGCTCCCTCCCACTGGTGCAGGTGCCGTCCCTATTCTTTTGTCTCTGTTATTTCTTTTTTCTTTTGCCCTACCCAAGTACGGGGGGAGTTTCTTGCCTTTTGGGAGGTCTGACGTTTTCTGCCAGCGTTCAGTGGGTGTTCTGTAGGAGCAGTTCCACGTGTAGATGTATTTCTACTGTATCTGTGGGAAGGAAGGTGATCTCCGCGTCTTACTCTTCCGCCATCTTCTCTCCTCTCCCCAACTTGTACACTTTTAACGTTTAAAACTGAGCATCATCTGTCCTTTCCAGTGAAACAGAAAGAAAAATATAACACTAAACAGGAACAAAATTACAATAGAGAATGTTAATTGCAAATAAGATCCTACAGGTTCTGCTGATTCTCCCAGCGAGTGGCAGGGCTCAAGTCATCATTAGGAGAGAATTTTATTTTAAAAGTGTCATCTTAAACTGCAAGGATGTCCGTTAAACATCACAATTAAACATGCCAAAGGAGAAGCCATGTTGTCAAAATGCCCACTTAACCCACCCAAACATCTCAAACCCACCCTTTGCTGACCTTCTATAACCCCATTTTTTAAAGTTTTTTTTTCTTTTTTTAAACAAGAGAAAGTAGACAGATAGATGTTGGTAAATGCTAACTGTCCATATTCACATAGAGACACAGTGTAATCTCTGAGCCCAATATACAGAGAAAGGAGGAAAAAAGCTAGAATTCTATGCACTACTACACAGGAGCCTAGCACCCTCCAGCTTCCAGCAGAGCTAAGGAGCAGAAGGTTTTTCTTTTTTCCCACAGAGCATGGTGGTGTTGATTCCGTAAAGTTTTTGTTGAGACAGGAAGGGATAAAAATGAATCTGGAACAGAAAGGGGTAGAGATTCTTTTCCCACTGAATTCTGCTCAAGGTATTTCCCCCCAAAATAAGTTGTGAGCCATGGTATAAAGGAGAAAAGAGACCTCAAACACAGGGCAACTGAGCACAAGAGGAGAAGGGGAAAAAAAAAAAAAAAAGACTGCAACTTGCTCCCAGGGACTGGAGAAAATTAAAAAAGGAAGGTTGGACTCCATCAGTGTTCCATTAGTCATCTTCTCCTTCATCTTCCTTCATCCTTATCCCCTTCTTCATCAGTATCTTCCAGTCCTTCTTCCTCTTCATCATCATCATCATCTTCTTCTCCTTCCTCATCATCCATGTCCGGAACCAAGTAGTACTGTAATGGATTTGGCCAAATATCATCTTTGATGACCTCTCCTAACTCATCTGCACCTGCATCAGAATGATCAGTAAGCCAGGTGAAGAAGCTTTCTGGTTCCTCATGCTGTCTCTTCCTGCTGGCTTTATTCTGCGTTTGACTTGCACGTTTTTGTCAGATCCTTTCCGGATTTCCATTTGATTTCAGTGGACTTTGAAGATGGATCACCACTCTCATTCAGATGAAATTCTTTGGAGAGGACTTTATTTTCGAAGTAAGGGTTTTCATCAAAATAAAAATCTATTCTGTAACCTGATTTACTATCTTCAAATTCTGTCACTTCGACTCTTGTCAAATAATGCAGCACCTCTTCATCCTCCTCCCCAAGCAGTGCAGACGCTTGTGGATGGTGAACAAATGTTGTTACCCCAAAATTTGGGATTTTGGCGATCAATTCCGACCTCTTCTGAAAAAATGGTTGGTGGAGTTTGTTATATTTCTGTTCTACTTTCAAAATCTCCTCACTGGCTTGTTCGTTAAGTCTGTCTGTTTCATTTTGTACTTCATCAATATGTTCAACTGCTTCTTGCTGTTCTTCTTCTTCCTTCGGCAAGTACGGAGAAGCAGACGTTTCCTCTGGCCTGGAGGCAGGAGTCCGTCTCGGTTTCTTCGGGTTCTTTGCTTGGGGTGGAAGTGAAAACTGGTGTTTGGGGGCCATGCTGGGAGAAAAGCCAAGAATCCACCCAAGGGAAGAAGCTCGTACCGGGAGCTCTGAGAACTCTGCACTGGGCCTTTGTTGCTGTGCACGGGCTTTCTCTAGTTGTGGTGAGCAGGGGCTACTCTTCATTGCGGAGCTCGGGTTCTAGACACACAGTCTTCAGTAGTTGTGGCACATGGGCTCAGTAGTTGTGGCACACGGTCTTATTTGCTCCGCAGCATGTGGGATCTTCCCGGATCAGGGATCGAGTCCATGTCCCCTGCATTGGCAGGTGGATCCTTAACCACTGCCCCACCAGGGAAGCCCTGTGGGAGAGTTTTTAAACTACAGATTTTATTTCATCTCTAGTGATTGGTCTGTTCAAATTATCTGTTTCTTTTTGATTTCAGTTTTGGTGGGCTGTATGTTTCTAGAAAGTTGTCCATTTCTTTTAGGTTGTCGAATTTATTGGCATATAATTGTTCATAGTATTCCCATAGTATTCCCTTATGGTTTTTGTATTTGTACGGTGTCCTCTACTGTCTACAGAACAAAGTTCAAACTAGTTGTGTTGGGCTTCCCTGGTGGCACAGTTGTTAAGAATCCACCTACCAATGCAGGGGAAACAGGTTCGAGCCCTGGTCCGGGAAGATCCCACATGCCGCGGAGCAACTAAGCCCGTGAGCCACAATACTGAGCCTGCGCTCTAGAGTCTGCGAGCCACGACTGCTGAAGCCCACGCACCTAGAGCCCGTGCTCCGCAACAAGAGAAGCCACCGCAATGAGAAGCCTGCACACCACAATGAAGAGTAGCCCCCGCTCGCCAGAAGTAGAGAAAGCCTGTGCGCAGCAACAAAGATCCAACACAGCCAAAAATAAATAATTAAAAAAAAAAAAAAGAATCCAACTGCCAAAGCAGGTGACACGGGTTCAAGCCCTGGTCTGGGTAGATCCCACATGCTGCGGAGCAACTAAGCCCGTGCACCACAACTACTGAGCCTGTGCTCTAGAGCCCACGTGCCACAAGTAGTGAAACCTGCACGCCTAGAGCCCGCAACAAGAGAAGCCACTGCAATGAGAAGCCCGCGCAGTGCAACCAAGAGTAGCCCCCACTCGCTGCAACTAGAGAAAGCCTGTGCGGAGCAACGAAGACCCAACGCAGCCAAAAATAAATAAATAAATTTGTTAAAAAAATAAAAAAGAATCCCTCCCTCTCAATTGGTTAATCTTCCGGTCCCACCAACCTGCTGCACAACAGAAACGTTTCTAATCCGCCAATCAGGAGCAACTAGCGTGTGCTGGGTGGTTCCGACAGATGTGTTTGGATGCAGGGAAGGGATTTCCTCCAGATGCAGAATACAGTGATGGCAGCAGAAGTGTGGACGCTTCCATTGGCACGCCTCTGACCCAGGCATGGGTTCTGAGCACGTTAACACATCAGCTCAATTGCTCTCACAACAGCTCTCCTCCAACTACAAAGGAGGAAGCTGAGGCTGGAGAGGCTGGCACTTGCTCACAGCCATACGCCTGAAGTGACAGAGCTGGCTTTGCTCCAGGAACTTGGCTTCGGGTTCTGGACGATTTAGTGCTATTCCGTATCGGACCCTGGTGTGGGAGGTGTGGTCCATCAATGGCCCCAATTCTTCACACCTCCCTGTAGCCACACTCTGCCACGTGACTTACGGTTCCTTCCACTATCGGGGTAGAGCACACGCCACACCCTCTGACTGTGGGTTTGGCTGTGGGACTTGCAGTGGAAGGTTAGCAGCTGCACTCTGACCAGAGACAGGGAAAGCACGGCTGGGGCTGGGCTTGTCCTCTTACGCATCTGCCACTGACCTGCCCAGGCCAAACTCCTGGTCCTGGAAGGAAGATGACTGACAGGCATGTGGAGCAGAGCCTGATCTACAAACTCATGAGCTAACGGAATACGTCTCACTGGACCCTGCTGAGATTTTATAGTGGCTGTTATGCAGCATTGCTGTGGCAGGTGCTGACTTATACGGCCTGTGTCTGTGATATTTTCCTGACTGCAAATTGATTGGCCTTTACTAGACTGGCAGAAATAGTCACATACATACATACATAGAATTAATCCCACAATTTATCAATGGTTGAAGAATCTGATATATGGTAAGGCTAGTCCAATTCTTAAAAAAAAAAAAAAAGATGTAAATCAAAGACATGCTCGGTTCACTGAAAGACACCATTTATTTTGTGAATGTCCAGCAGAATGATCTGTTGAGACATAAGTGGAAGTATTGAGCGTGAGATCTGCATGCGTCTTCCAGAGTGGACTGCAGGAGAGAAGCCACAGGCAACGCCCCTGACTGAAATGTCGCTATACAGAGCATTCCACAGCCGAGTTATGACCGAGGGTGAGCTATCACCCACCACCGAAGAATGCCAAGGGCAAAACATTAGCACCGGATTGGTTTTATATGCAATAAGATAACTATATACAAAGTTATGTACATTGACTTACTGCAATCTTTGGGTCCCCACTAACCAGACATTTAAGAGGCAAACGGGAATGTTGTGATTCTATGTGCTTCGTTAAAAGGACAGTAGAGCACTATATATTGCTATGTAGAAGAGAAAGTTCTCAAAAGACACCAAAAAGCTGGATACAGACACAAATTCTATTTTCACATTTTACAGACATATCATCAAAATGATCACAATACTGTATTTGAAGGGAAAGAATCACAGGTAAAAGCTTTGTGAAAATTAAGAACACACTGAAATCACCGTGGTTGTCTCCCCGAGGGAGGAAGCAGGGGCGGCGGGCGGGGGGTGGTCCATGGACAGCCAGCTGTACCTTTCCTGACGTGACCCGTTTTCACAGCAAGTGACCCACACCACGTGGCAAGGACACTTCGTTGGCAGAAGAGGGAGTTTTCAAGTCAGGAATAGCTTAATTGAATAAGAGTAAAAACCGTTGAAAAGGCATTTCTCCTCTGGCGTGGGTGGGCTGCCAAAGGAGTGTTTATTGCCAGCATCACTGACGCCTGCCAGGTCGGCGCCCTCTACGGGTGCGCGGAGATCACTGCAGCAGCCCGGAGTCCAGTCTCCCCTCTGGCTGGCGGAGCGTGGACCCGTTAGCGTCCTTTAAGACATTTGTGTGCGTCCGTGTTTGGTAAGGCGGCGGCCACTGCTGACAAAGGGACATCTCCCCGCCCCCACCCCCCCCCCGCTGGAAAACTTCTTCTATAGCAGTAAGAGGAAATGAGTAAAATGATCTCACAGATCAAACCAAAGTCCGCATATCACCTCAACGTGAAGTTATCCTAGGGCTTCTCCCGCCATTAACCACACATTTCATCAGATGAGCATTGTGACGAAACACACCACTCCACAGTGATCAGATTAAAAATAAGTATGTGAGAACCATGCCATTGGTGGCTGAACATCGACTCATGTGCTTACTTGCCATGCATATATCCTCTTCGGTGAAGTGTCTATTTATTTAAGACTTTTGCCCCCGTTTTAATTGGACTGTTTGTTTTCTTACTGTTAAGTTTGAGACTTTTTATACATTCTGGATACAAATGGTTTGTCACATAGATGATTTGCAAGTATTTTCTCCTAGCCTGTGATCTGTCCACTGGAAAATGACAGCTTGACAGTGTTTTCTTTAGTGAATAGACTCTTTACAATCTCACAATTTCAACCAATAAAAAAGGGTACAGGAGCTGTATACTCTGTGGCAGAAAAAGATCGGGTCTAGGAGTTCTGTGGTCCACCGGGACCTCTGAGAAACCAGAGCAACGGTTCTTAAACGGCACGTGGCCCTTACGGCATGGTAACAAATTGAGAGAGGCAAAAAGAGAGAAGTTGCCAATTATAATTAAGGATCATACACACGCAAAATAAATGTTCTGGGGAAAAAGTAAGTTAAGAAATATCTCATCGGCCTTAAGAAAAAAACGCCTAGCAAGCACGTTACTACCGGACACGGTTTTAGCCAAGTAATTTCTCTTTGCAGGAAAATAACATTTGAACCGTGATGTCAGCCGAGAAGTCCTAAAACCATCTGTCCGCTTTGTGTATGTTTTAAAGTGCGAACGCTATTTAAGTGGCAATTTCAGAATGAGTGAACCCAACATGTAAGCTCTTCTTTTCACAGTTGGTTTTTAACCACGTGGAAAACCATTCACCTTTGTAGAGTGTTATTAAAGTATCATCATCATGACTTTTGCTGGGTTGGAGATCATCCTTATGTGACAGACACGATGAATGGTCAACACTTCTGGACCAACAGGGGGAAGCCGGCAGCCGCCACCTCCAGTGACCCACCGGAGAGGTCGTGCGCCAGGCTTTGCCCGACACGTGCGCTCATTCCCTCCTGAGCAGAGGAAGGGGTGCAGCGTGGGAAGACGGAAGGGCAGACCCGAGCCGGCAAGGACCACGTGCGCGCCCCTCGGGACCAGAGCCCAGTCTGCACTCGGGAACTCACCGTTCACCGGAACCGGGCGCCATGTGGGGTTGCTTCCAGGCAAGGGCTGACGGGAAGCCACTCTGCTCAGCATTCAAGAGGGAAACTAAGACATTAAATAAGTCATCCCAAACGCACCCACGGAGATTATTGCTTTTCTAACGGCCATTCAGTTCTGGGAGGGATTCTCTCTCCAGGACGTAACTACAGGCTGGGGTTTTCCTTTGCCTCCTCGGGACTGGAGCTGAAGGGCCGGCTGCTGTCCCCCGCCGGGGAGGCGTCGGGGGGGGGGGGGGCCCGCCCCTCACTTGCCTCTCTCGGGCGGAAGGCTGTCCAGCAAGCACTTGAGCTGCTCCTCGCCCAGGTGGATCTTGTCCTCCAGCTCGCGCTGCTCGATGATGAGGGCTGACTTCATCCTCACGAAGTGCGCGTAGTCTGCCAGGCTGTCCCGGCTGAGGTAGCTGGCCAGGATGTCGGACACGATGCCCTCCCGGCGGTCCAGGTTCTCCTTCAACTCCTTGGCGTCCTCGTGCTGCTGGATCAGGACCCGCTGCTTCTCGAGCAGGGATTGCTGGAGAGACAGAGAGACACGAGCCTGCTGGGGACCAGGCTATGGGGGGTGGGGGGTGGGGGGTGGGGTGTCCGGCCGACGCCTCCAGAACGCCCGGCAGCTCCGGGGGCTGGTCCAGTGGAGACCCTGACGCCACCTGAGTGAGGGACCCGAGATCTGGAGGGACCCGCACAGAAGCACCTGGGGCGTGGGCAGGAGGCACCTCGCAGAGCGGAGGCCCCAGCGCCAGCTCCCCCGTTAGCGCTCCTGGGCCGCTGCCACCTCCGCTTCCTCCTGTCACCGTGAAAGGCCGTGAGGAGCACGGGAGCCATCCAGGCACGAAAAGCTCCAGAACTGTGAGACGCTCAGAAAGAGCAAAGGGCTTAGGCAGCCGGTGTGTGTCCGAGGCCTTTCCGTGACAGTACTGCGGCCCAGGGGACACAAGGAGCAGATTCTACGGAGACTCCAGGGCAGGACTGCTAAACCCTCCTGGCAGAAGTCGCAGCAGCCCGGGAGCAAAGCTGTAGCAGAGGCCGTGTGCGGGGGCGGGGCGGGAGGAGAGACGGCGCCTGTTGGGGAGGTGCCCTCGCTCCCTCCGAGGGTCCTGCTCTGGGTCACACAGACGCCCCCATTTCCAGAACGCAGCACTCACAATCGCTGTCTGCCCACAGGGCGCGCACCCACTTCCCCTGCCCTCTCCAACTTGAATGGAAACTGAGAGAGGGAGAGGTGAACGCGGTCAATGTCTTCAAGTGTCGGCTGGCAGATGCCACGGACGCCCTGTCCTCGGTGCGAGTTTCTGACACCGGCAGGGCCCCCTTATTCCGCCACTTGGCAACTTGGACATTTACGCACGGCCGCGCGTGAGCGTCCAGGATGCGGGAGTGCTCTGCAGAGCGCTGGTCCGCAGAAAGAGCTCAGAAAAGATGAGTTGCTATTAAACGGCGGCTGAAAGCAGAAACTGCTCCTGGGGGGAGGCTTCCGGGAAGTGCCCCCGACTGCACAACCTTTCGGGGTCACCTGTTCCGGGGGACACCTTGACCTTCAGGTGCTTGTGAAACAAAGACAGAATGTATTTTCGTGGAAAGAGGCAAGGTAAAGCCAGTTAATTCCAACCAAGAGGGAAACAGACCTCAACTGATTCTAGAACCACGGTTCGGGCTACTAAGATCAGTTGGGCTCCCTGGCAACTAGAAGCTGCTGATGGGAGGGAGGGATTCACGTGTCTGCGTCTGCCCACGTGCTCCTTTTCTACCTGGAAAGACAGCGGAAGCCTCCTACAGCCTGAGGCCACATCTTTTCACTCGTTAGCATGCCTGTCTCTGCAAACCGCAGCTTTCCCAAGCCCTGGCTGCCTGACACGGAGATTTTCATCCAGCACCGGCCACACTGGAGGCTAGCCCACTGTGCTGCACCTGGACGTGGCGACTGAACACTCCTTTTGGGTCCAGGAAGGTGAAGCTGCAGCAACCACGCACAGCCAAGGGGGAAAGAGCCTGTGTGCGCCTCCTCCGTAACACGGACCCCCTGGGGACGCAGCAGGAGCTATGCGGCCGGGTCCCCAGGAGGACCACGGGCACGGTCCCCAGTGTGTGACTGCTTCTACTGCCTCCAATTCTAAATAAGCCTTTGTCAGTTCCAAGCAAAGGGAGATAAAGATGAGTTGAGCTGCAAAGACAATACTATTATTTTTCCTTCATATCGATACTTGAGAGTTTAATATTTCAATTACATGCAAGTAAGTCTCTCCCATTCATGTTATTTTCCTAAGTCCTTTCAGATAAATTTGGCAAAGATGGCAAGAACAGCAAAATGGAATGCAAACGTAGCCCTAGGGGATCGAGGTCCAAAGCCCCAGTTACTTTTTCAACCCTTAATGCTTTTTCAACCCTTATGCAATACGTTCTTCCATGATAGTCACTAACGACTTGGCTAAGCACAAAAGATCATGGTCTCAAAGCCACGCGCTTTGTAAGAGCTTCCTGTGTAACCTGAAACCACTCTCACCTGGAGTCCAGGGGGAGGGGTGCCTTTTCTGCTTCCCTTGCAGAGAAGTTAAGGTGCCTTATTAATGATGAAGATGATCATTTTGAAGGCCTATTACGTGCAAAGCAGCAAACTAGATGTACTACTGCTACGTGACCTATGAAGTAGTAAAGCCAGTAAGGTAGATGGTGTCTTGCATGCACAAAGAGCGGAAATGCAGACCCCCTAAGAAATGTCCCAAGTTGCACTGCTGTGAAGGGAGGAGGAAAGCAGAGCAGCTCTTAGACTCGTTCTAGACACTGCCGGCCCTCTTGTGAAGTCACGGCAACAAAGTCATCATCAAACGCCACTGTCACTGAGTGCCGATGACTCGTCAGGCAGTGGGTGAGCTCCACTTACCCACTTACCGGCGGTGGGGAAAGGTTACAAACAGAGACTACGTTCTAGGAAGAGACCAACACTAGCAGCGATCGTGGGACTGTAGGAGAAGATGTCCAATCTCCCGGACGCTCGCCGCGGCCCCCCCACCCCCACCCCGCTACAAGGAGGGAGCGAGCGAGCGAGCCCTGGGCGTTCGACAGCATCTTGCGCTACGAGGCAGACAGGCGGCCGCAGCGGCCAAACGAGGCTTCCGGGCGGTTTGCTCCACACCCCACGGGAAAGCCACACCCCGCCCCGCCTTCCAGGTCAGCCTCGGCCATGGTTACCCGATCGCCGGGAGGAGTGCCGTCGTCCAGATTGTTGAGGGCGTTTTCCACGCGGGCCAGGCGGCCGGACAGCGACAGCAGGAGGTTCACCACCTTGTCCAGGTCCCCGATGAACATGCGGAACTTGTCGAACTCGTTGGGCTTGCAGACGGCCTTGGCCAGGGCCTCCACCTCGTCCCCCAGCGCGCTGTTGGCCCGCATGTCCTCCCGCAGGCTCTGCCGCGCCTGCCGCAGCACCTGCAGCTTGCGACCGATGCTCTCGATGAGCTCCTGCTGTGGGCACAGGGCAGGGGATGCGGTCAGGGCCGCCTGGCGGCACCCCCTCACACAGCCCGGATCTGCGGGCGACTCAGCTCAGCCGGACGGCAGCTTGTTTTGCAACAGTAAATAACAGGGGGGACTGCCCTGGTGGCGCAGTGGTTGGGAATCCGCCTGCCGATGCAGGGGACACGGGTTCGAGCCCTGGTCCGGGAAGAGCCCGCATGCCGCGGAGCAACTGGGCCCGTGCGCCACAACTACTGAAGCCCGCGCGCCTGGAGCCCGTGCTCAACAAGAGAAGCCACCGCAATGAGAAGCCCACGCACCGCGACGAAGAGTAGCCCCCACTCGCCGCAACTAGAGAAAGCCCACGCGCAGCAACAAAGACCCAACGCAGACAAAAATAAATATAACTAACTAACTGGGGATGTTTAAGACTAGGGGAAGGATAAGGCCTCCCCGTTAAATCATTGCCGTTTGATTTAGAAATGAAAACACAACAAACCTATTCTCATCCTGTGACTGTCCTATCGGACTATGCAGGAGTGGGACCCTTGGGGCTACTCACGGTAAACCTTGTTTCAGCCTGTATCTTTGCAAGGATTCTTCTGGCCTCTGTGCTTCCTTGTTTTTTTTTTGGTTTTTTTTTTCTGGCCGCGCTGTGCAGCTTGTGGGATCTTAGTTCCCCGACCAGGGATCAAACCCAGGCCCTCAGCAGTGAAAGTGCAGAGTCCTCACCACTGGACCGCCAGGGAATTCCCTGTGCTTCCTTCTTTGGAAGTTCCCAATTTGAAGACTTACACGCACAGAAGTGATTGAGTCTGGTACTGAACGTCTGGTACTGAACTCCATGATTAAAAAGTGTCTTCCATGTAGAATTAGCAATAAAAATTAAGACAAATGAAGGATGTCAATGAACTTAGGAAAGCCTTTCAGAATAATAAAGTACTGATCTCCATTTGACCAAAATGTAAATAAATGACTTCTTTAAACGTGGTGAAATATACATGCTGCAACATTTACCGTCCCGCCTCTTTTCTCCTGTGCTGTTGTGGCATTAAGCACATGCACGGCGCTGTGCAGCTAGCACAACCACCCATCTCCACATCCTCTCCATCCTCTGAAACGGAAACTCTGACCATTCAATACGAGCTCCCCGTTCGCCCCTCCTGCCAGCTCTTTAAATGATGAATTTTTAGAGAGCAAAAATGACATGTACAAGACCTTTTAATTGGTCACCATCCTGAAGTGAAGCGGCACCATATGGTCCGAGTTGAGGGGCAGACAAAGCAGATTATCTGTCTCCTTGGTCATCACATTTGAGAAAAATTAAAACGACAGCTCAGAAGGAGTCCAGCAGGTAAGCCTTCCCCAGAAAAACCCTTTTCCCATGACTACGGATGTCCTGTTGCTGTTAAACCCACCCATGGCGGATGCAACAGGTGGCCTGCCCTGACACAGTGAACGGTGAAGGGCCAACGGTGAGGAGCAAAGTCACCCGTTGTCCTTTTCGGAACCCTGCTGCCACCCGCCCTGCACGACTCCGCCAACCTTGTGTCGACGGACACAGCAGGTTACGTGGGGTTTAAGAGGCCAACGCATCCCTGTGCTGGCCCGAGGCTGGAGTGATGAAAACGGAAGCAGTGCTCCGCTGCCCGCACCAAAATGAGGATTAAACAATTAGTTGGAATGTTAAGTCTGATTAGGATTTTTAAGCTCAGTCTGTTGCTCAATAGTCAGCAACACTATTTTGTGTACAACAGACCCGTGAAAATGGTCCGTGCCGTCCACCCCTCACTCCTGGGGCAGTTTCCAAACTCTGACCCCAGACGGAGTCTGCCGGGCTCAGCAGAGAGAAGCCTCAGTCTCGTGAAACCCTCCAGGATGGTGTCCAGAGCTGAGCAGGGAGCAGTTGCCCCGACCACCAGGGCTGACATGAAGATGGGTGAAATCCCCGGATGCTCAGCCCGCTGCTTGGCATGCGGTCAGCGCCTGTCCACAGCCGCTACCAGCAAGACTGCAAGTGTGCACGAGAAGCTGCTCCGAGTTCACCACTGCTGTTTGCTAGACACTGCCCCAACCCAGGGACTATTTGGGCAGGAGAAAAAAAAAAAAATCAAACCACCTCGGGAGACCCACTGAAGCACTGAAGGCACCCTACACTTCGTATGCCTGATACGGGTGATCTGTGTCTCAGGACGATGCTTCCAAAGAGGGTCTCCATCCAGCATTTATGTACCAAAACAAGGCCACAAATTAGAAAGGCATGAGCTGTAGTCAGGGCACTGCCTCTGCTTGGTTCAACCTGCCTTGGGCTTATCACTATGTCTGGAGATCCGGCAGATTACAATGGTAAGCAGTTTTAAAGGACCGCCACCCTCCTGATTAATCATGGTTTTTCTCCTAAGAAAGACCACATGGAATTTATAAATTGCTTTTGGCTTTTCCAGCTCAGGATGTCAAGACATTTTCTTCCCTTGGTAATTGAAAACCCTGTCTAGATTTCTTTGATGTTTTCTCTCAGACTGTGAGTCTGTGTGTGTGTTCACACTTCTGTCTCTGTGTGTCTATTTACCTACCCATCTGAGAAATGGTTTAAGTCAAGTTCGAATCCCACATCCCACAGCTGAGAAGGTGGCCCTGTTTTGTTTGTATTTATTTTTTTGGCCGCACACACGGCACATGGGATCCTAGTTCCCCAAACCCCCTGCAGTGGAAGCACAGAGTCCCAACCGCTGGACCTCCAGGGAAGTCCCAAGGTGGCCGTATTTTAGACATTCATTACTTGAGGGAAAAGCAAACAATACACTGCAGGGATGGAGGACTTTCCCAGTTCTTGCCTGGCGCCACTCCTAACGTGAATGAACGATTCAAGTGATTTTGACGACTGTGGATGGATGAGGAGCCCTAGCCAGTGCTACTGGTAATTTTCCAGTTTCATCCTTCTTCAGCAGTTATCGTAATGAAGATTTCATGCTGATGCATGAAGAGGTGCCTTCAACACCTACAGTATCAGCTGGGCTAATCCTGAAACTGGGCACTCTGGAAGGAGTCCAAATTCCTTTCTATGTCTTGCATAGATGATGTTTATTAGAAACACTTTCCCGTCTTCCTTAAAGGGCCATTATATGAAGTAGAGACATAGGCTTTGAGAGAGTTGGAATGAGGCCTGGCCCAGGGTAGCACACAAATCAGTGGCTATCGGCAGTACCGAGGGCACCGGCGGCAAGCCTGTCTGCCTGTGGACGGCACGTGGAGTTCCGGGAGGCCTCGGGTTAGAGTCCGTCGCGGCTGAAGCTGGCCCCCAGTCTCAGCAGGTGCACTGCTGCCTCTCCCCTCGGTTGGGATGGGCCCCCGTTTCAGCCCCAGACGCCCTGCTTTTGTCCCATTCCATGGGGGAAACAAGGTCTTTTCTCTCTGGGCCTCGCACCCACCTCTTGGTTCCAGGGAAAAGCCCTAACCCTCAGAGGTTCCAGACTCAACCCATCAGCTGTCTTTGGTTCTCCTGAAGCATCTCCATCACTCGACCGGGGCCGTTTCTGAGCAGAGTCTGCCTGAGCTGCCCCAGGGATCACCACGTATGTAGCCCTCCTAGGTTAATTCTTCCACTGGCCCCGGGACTCCCTTACCACCTCCCTGCGCAGGGGCTTCTGTTCTCTTGCCTCTGTCCTGTCTTCTCCTAAAATAGAGGATCACCTGCTGTGGCACTTGGGCTCTGTGACCACCAGTGACTCTGATCACGACAGCCGAGGTCCCCCTGGGAATGTCTGGTGCACGGGGCTTCAGGGGTCTTGCTGTCTTCCTATCATCAAGTGAGCCATCAAGTCCTCCCAAGCGCACCTGCACGGCCCTCCCTTCTCCTCGTCCCCTGCACACTTTGTAAGCGCGTGACGCCGGAGATATGAGGGCACTGGAAAGGGAGCAGAGGCAGCGCAGCCTGTAGGCCAAATCAAGCAGAAAAGCAGGACTACTGGGTCAGTAACACCACAGAGAACTGCCATTTAAAGCACTTCCTGCTTGGGGTGAAATTGCCCGACATGCGCTTATTGAACTAAAAACGTCAGTTGGCTTACGAATTTAATCCTGTTGGGGTGGTGGGCAGGGGGCAAGCTCACAGTGACTCATCTCAATCCCAAAGCCACCATCTACGGGGAGGCAGTGCCCGGCATCTCGTGCCCCCAAAGAAATCGGAAGAGGCACCAGGCAGATGAAGGGAGCGGTACCAAGGCTGCTGCTTCCCAAATTCAGTACATCACGAGAAACAAAGGCATACTGTAAAGAACATAAGTTCTTTGCATCTAGGGTGGGAACGGAATTAAAACTGTCCAAACTGGATATTTTTTCTAGGTTTATGAGAATAACACTTTCTTTTTTTAATTCATTATTTTTAAGAACGTGGAAAACACAACCAGAAGAAAGCAAATGGTACCCTGTGCCAGACACAGGGCCTCTAAAATCCCAGGACCAAAACTCTTTTATTTTTCATTTCCTTTTTGAATTAAAAAAAGGCTATCACTTCCTAAATTGGAAGTCATTTTCTTTTACACAAGGGTCAGGGAGGGTATTTCTTCTGGAATGGGTTTGTCTGTCATATTTGAAACCAATCAATGGCATTTTTTAACAACTAACAATACGAGGAGGTATTAAACATTATCCTTTGCAAGGGTCTTGTCAAAAAAAAAATAAATCAGTATTTTTTATGAACGCCCCTTCCAATATGCTAAGTGTATGGAAAAATTTACCAAATGCTGGTTCCCTCCTTTTCTTCTCCTGGTGCTGACTACGCATGCTCAAAGCCCCTGGAATAAACAGCACATGCTATCCTCTGAAACTAACTGCCTTGGGCAATTCCTTTCTCCCTTTATGCTAAGTCCTTCCTATAAAAAACAGGTAATCACATCTAGATGTCACAAGTCTGGCCCGCTGACATGCCATGAAGATTTGAAGCTCCTACAGGAGTGAAGACATTGGCGCTGATAGCAATAATTTTGTCCCTACCATGACCTCATGGTTACACGCTATTTCACCTCTGACCTCCTCTCTAATCCTCCCCCTTCCTTGTCCACACAGCTCCAGCCATTGGCCTCTGCTGCTTCCCCAACGTGTCACAAAACTCCCACCCCAGGGCCTTTGCACTTGCTGCCCAAACCCCACTCCCCCCGCCCCTCCCCAGATCAACCAGACATTCCCTCACATCACTCCAGGCCTCTCTTCATCGTCAGCTCACCAGAGCCTTCTCTACAATCCTACTCCTTTACCTCTCTCTATTCCTTCACGCTGTTTTAGTTTTCTGACCACCCGACCTATTACATTAAGGGTTGGCAAACTTTTTCTATGAACGGCCAAACAGTAAATATTTTAGACTTCAGGGGCCACACAGCCACTGTTGCAACTACTCAACACTGCTAGTGTAGCGTGAAAGCTACCAGAGACCATATGTAAATGGATGAATGTGGCCGTGTTGCAATAAAACTTTATTTACAAAAGCAGGTGGGGGGCAGGGTTTGGCCCACGGGGCCCTGTTTGTTTTTTTATATTTGTTTTTTATGTTGGCTGTCCATCTCTTCTGTGAGCACACAAGTGCCTTCAGGGAAGTAAGGACTCTAGTCTGTTTTGTCTACTGCTGTACCCCCAAGTGCCTGGGCGAGTTTTTGGAGTTGAACAAATGATGCTTTTTGGTTAACAACGCACTTCACAATACACTGTTGAATTTAACATCATCGGATTACAGATATTTGAAACTGATAGTCAAAGAGGACATGTCCCTTGCGGAAAGTCATACAGTTAAGTCCTCTGGATTTAACTGCGGTAGAAGAGACATATCAGTTGACCTTAAAATGAGAGAGACTGGTGGCCACCTAGCTAATTTGACACTGGATCTCATTACAAAGACATGGCAAAGAGACCCTGGCAGAGAGGCCCAAGTTTAGAACAGAAGACTCCCCCACAAAGGGCTTAAGACACAGGCCCAAATGTCAGCGTCCCACGTCGAAGCCCAACACAAATGGCCCTCGGCGCGGGGCCCAGGGTCGGGGTGGGGCCGCGCGCCGCCCCCCCCGCCTGCCCGCCAGCCAGCGCGTGCTCATTTGGAACTCCAGCTTCCCTACCTTCTTCACCGACAGGTCGCGGTCCGGGTCACTCCCTGCATCCTCTTCGGGCTCCTGCTGCCCCCGCAGGTCCTTCATCTTAATCAGCAGCTCCGCCTTGGGGGCCGACGTGCTGTAGTAGGTGGAGGTGGTGGCCAGGGACACGGCCGCCGGCACACTCAGCTCCTCCTTCCTGGGTAACAAAACGCCAGAACACCCGTTAGCTCTGATCGTACACACAGACGTGCCCGTGAGTCCCACCGCCTGGGCCGGGACCGGCAAACGGTGGTGCTAACGAAAAGGCACCAGCTAGAGGGATGAGACGGCAAAAGTGGGGAAAGAGTAGGTTGTGAGGTCAGAACTAAAACACCCTGCCAAATGGTACTCAAAGCCCCTCCCCGGAGGGAGGAGAGTGCAGATGGTATCCGCCGGGAGCCTGAGGTCTGTGCGGAGATGTCTGCCGCTACCTGTAGGCGTGGCCACAGGCCCCAAGTTCACCGGGCACCTTTCTACCAGCAGCCACATTTGCTGCCTCTTGCCTGACTTCCTGTCTGCCCAGCACTGGTACTCCCGCCTACTGTCAATCAACGATGCTTACGGAGACCATGTACAGCAACAGGAGAGATGTAAGCAGATTCACCTTTGTGGGCAGGTGACAAAAGGACAGGGGCTGGAAAGCGCTCTTTACAAAACCTACTACAGCCAATTCACTCCCTCAGTTAAATAAGTCACAACAGAAAGCCTCTTTCATAAACACATATCCTAAGTAGTCTCAACTTTCACTCCTCTTGTGACAAGTTTCTCAACTTCAGTACTAGTGACATTTGGGGCCGGGCCATTCTTGATGGGGGCCGTCCCGTGCACTGTAGAACAGCGAGCAGCGTCCCTGGTCTCCACCCACTCACTAGATGCCGGGGGCACCTCTCCCAGTGGTGACAACCGGAAGTGTATCCCGACATTGCCAACCGTCCCGTGGCGGGAGACAACAGCCTCCGGCTGAGAACCACTGCCTTAGGAGAAAAAGCCCCGTGGGCATCACCGGAAACGTGTATTTTCACATCTTTGCCAGGACCTGACGTCATCACCCCCAGAATGGGCTTTTAACTTCGGGAGGGTGACAAAAAAGCCCCAAAGCGCTAAGCACTTACGGAAATCTGTCCCCAAAGAGCAGTCATGAAAACAGACAAACAGATACACTCCCTCGCCCTTGTAAGCCTAAGAGGCACCGGGCAGAACCACACACACCCAGGGGGCAGAACCCAGGGCAGCGTCTACTCACTTCTCCTCCATGGTTCTGGGAGAGGGGATTTTGGGGAGCAGCTTCCTCCGCTGCTGAGCTTCTTCCAAGAGGTGCTCGTCTTTGGGGAAGATGCCCTCCATAAGGTCCATGGTGGTTCTGATCTTCACACCGGGGTCCAGGATATCCGCCAGGGACTTATCCTTGCCCGCGATCTCGCGGGCCAGCTCCTCCGACTTGAGGTCTTCGGCAGTCCTCTCTTTGGCCTTCACGTAACTGAGCGTGGGCGGGGAGGCCCGGCTGTCCTTGGCCGTGGGCCCTGGGGCGCCAGGGAGCTGGGGCTCGGCGCCCTGGCGGCTGTACAGGCAGAAGCGGGAGTAGGACTGCTCGGACCTGCTAAGCGTCTTGATCTGGTCCCGCTCGAGCCCGCTGGGCAGCACGGGTGGCTCCGGGACGCGGGCCAGGCCCTGGCGGCTCTCCTTCTCGGGCTGGCTCTCCGAGTGCACGATCTTGATGGGCACCATCTTCACCGTGGTGTTGTTGTCTATCACCCGCTCGATTCTGCAAAGAGAAGGGCCGTCTGCTAAAGACACACTGTACGCCCAGGCACAGACCAGAATTAGAAATTGGATGAGAAATCGGCTGGTTTCCGCATCCCCTTACAGCCGGGGAAGCCTGACTCAAAGGCCTGCAGCGGCCCCAGAGGAGAAGCCTTCATGGTCACACGTCCCAGGATGGGGAGACCAGGTTGAGGAGTGCCTGCCACCCCTAACTTGATCTCCTAAGCCTCCTGGGCGTCTAGGTGTCTTTCCATTTTCCAGCAGTCACCTGCACGCCTGAAGGCACATCCGTGGGCTTACTGACAGAAGGGCAGTGCTATGTTCATTTGTTTCTAGGTCAATGGCAGAGCAAACGGTAACAAGCCTGCTCAGTGAGATTTTCTTTTGTAAGGGAGCCCTGCAACAGACAGGCGTATTTCACAGAAGTAGCATCAGTGCCTCAGCCAGCGTCTCTCAAAGCTGGGCGCCTGCGTGGCCCTCGGGGTGGCCGGAGGACTCCTTTAGAAAGCAGCCGTGTTCTGAGCGCATGCTGAGCACCGCCCGGTCCCGGTCCCGATTGGAAGCGTCCTTGGACCCCCGTGCGCCCTGGGTCTCACCCCACCTGCCTTCCACTGCCCCACACTTCAAGCTGCCCTTCACACGGCATTTCACACCAGGGAGGTAAGAATCCAGCAGCAAACACGGGACACGCTGCTCCTGTGTTACCTTAAATGACTCATGCAGGCGTCCTTTTTAAAAAAAAAAAAAAAAGTTTGTCGGTGAAAGGAGCGGGAGAGGCACCTGGAGCGCCCACGGAAGCGAAAACGGAAAGGAACGGCCTGGTCGAGGCAACGGGGCTTCGCCAGGGACCACCCGAGAGCCGGCTGGCGCCGGTGGGGGGGGGGTCCCTCGGACCAGGGCCACTGGGACACAAATCCATTTCAAACACCCTTAAAGGACAAACTGGAGAAAGAGAGCCATCTGCTGGTAGCCGGGAGGGAAGGCAA
Source organism: Balaenoptera ricei (assembly GCF_028023285.1). Classification (NCBI taxonomy): domain Eukaryota; kingdom Metazoa; phylum Chordata; class Mammalia; order Artiodactyla; family Balaenopteridae; genus Balaenoptera; species Balaenoptera ricei. The sequence continues at coordinate 7,397,134 of NC_082660.1, read as the reverse complement.
AAAAACAAGCCAAAATCATACAACCAAAACCCCGACTTGTTCCCAACTCAGCCTAAAACCACTTCTATGATCCGAACGGACGTAATTTTATGGTGCACAAGGGGCATAACGCAACACATTACGGTTCTTTCCTTGTTCCCAAGGGCGGGGCATGCAGGCTACAATGAAATACTTTTATTTTCTTCTCTCCTCCAGCAGAAACCATTGAGAGCAGAGGTGTTTATTAATCCAGGTGGTCATATATAGTCCGTCATGCCTTCTTAGTGAATAAATTTCAAAAGGCTGTCACTCTGTGGATAATACTGCTCAGACATGCTAAACTTCAGAAGGAAAATTCTGGCATCTTATCGAAGCAAGAACACACAAACAAGAACCCCTCTCTTCATTCCATTCCTTGCATTCCATGCTTAGAAACCCTCAACACCTGTTAGGGACTAAAAGTCAGCTTGTATTTGCATCTCCCCCCGCCCCGATTCGTGGGGAAACTTGATTTCCAGCGAAGGGAGACATGAGGTAAAAACAAAAACAAATCCTCCGCAGGCTGTCCTATACTTTCCAACAAAGCATCTCTTCCTGGTCATTTCTAAGCACAACTGATCTCTCCTCTTGAAACCTCGGCAGACTTTCACATTTAGGAAGTCTGATGAACTTCTACCTCAAAATGAAGACAAAACACGGTGGACAAGACCTTACCGCAGCCAGACCGCACCCGTTCCTCATGGGAAGCAGGACCAGGAGGGACGGAGGATGCGGGGTGTGCCTGGGCCTGGCCCCCTCTCCGTGGGGCGGCTCCTCCCCGAGTGCGGGCTCCGCGCAGCTGGGCCGCCCGCTGCCCACAGGGGCCCAGCCCCCAACAGCGAACACTCCAGCCCGCTCTGCTCACACACCCAGGCCCGAGGGAGCCCTCAGCCCACATGCCGCCCTGGGTCTGATAAACCACAACGCCCACAAGGAGATTCTCAAACCACGAGATGCCCGAGGTGATCGCGAGACTGTCCGAACGACCCCGAAGCAGCCCGCCAGCCGCATGCTCACACACGCCCCCAAGCCCAGAAACCGGCCCCAGGAGAGCTCCCGGGAGCACTTCGGGAGCGATCCGATCCCTAACTGTCACCGGCCCGTGCTGCTGCGCGTTGTCTCCATTTTGTTGTAAACCAACAAAACCCTCAAAATTTTAAAAGGTTTTAAAAGTAAGCTTCCTGGCTTCCGGACAGGAGTTGATGCATTTTCATTCGGAGTGAATGAGCACTCCGCGGCCTGGCACACGGGAGGGCTCTGGACCCGCCTGCTGAATTCGGGAAGGCGTGTCTCAGGGGCACGGGAGCTGCTCTGCACCGTGGCCGGTTCCCCAGCAGAGGGAACTGGAAGCGGGGAGAGAGGAACGCAGAGGGGGGTGAGGTGGGCGGCTAGTGCTCAAGAAATCAGTCAGCAGACGTGCGGACGAGAAGAGAGTCTCTGAGCTGTGCCCGAACACCAGGCAGCTTGGGAGGCCCCGGCCGGCGTGCTGCACTCGCTGCCCGTGGGTGGCTGGCGGTGGGTATGGAGGCGGCCAGCACTCGTGTGGAGCGCCGGCGGGATTCCGCTCTCTCAGGCCCACGCTAACCGGTAACACCCGCTCTGGGGACGGGGACACTGAACTCAGTACATCATGAGCCACCTCCTTGGTAGGAACCTCGTGGGTGACATGGCTACCATCTGCTGCACTGTGCTCCCTGAGAGGACACACACCGAGTTAGCTCTGCACACTGACCGGAATCGGGCGCTCTACGGGGGCTTGCACAGCAAGGGACGAGACAACCTTTGTTGTCTCAACTGACACACTGGATGGGAACAGAGCAGATGCCTGAAGACACCCGCACTCAGTATCGTCAACAAGTACTGCCACTGCTTCTTGAAACCCCTCTCACAGAAAAGACAGGGTGAGAAAACCCACACTCGCTTGGGGCAAGAAAAAATGAAAACCGCTACCCACCTCCTAAAGTCTACAGACGTCATGCGCACTGCACAAGCACGTGGCCCTGTTTCTCCGCAAAGCCGTGGAGCCCACTGTGCCCAAACCAGCTCCCGAGAACCGAGGGGCCCGGTCGCCTTACCTACAACGGTACCAACACGCTCCACCAACCACACACACCACTTCATCGCTTCTCCTCCCTTTCAGAGCCGAACAACGTTGCCAACAGAAAGGATCTCTAGGTGACACCTGCATTCTGAACGACGCGGAGCAGTGCCGGCCTGCAGGTGCAGCTGCATTTGCCATGACACGCATGGAGACCCAGGACGCTATCAGTACTATTTCCTCTCTGCCAAGTTATCTTAAGGGTAAAAAAAAAAAAAAAAAAGTTCAAGACTTTATACAGCGGGGAGATCCAACAGAACTTTCCATGATGATGAAAGCAGCCATAATCTGGGCTGTCCAGGGTGGCAGCCACTAGCCCCAGAGGGTGCAGCTGAGCAACGGGTTTTATTTCATGCTCATTAACTTACATCGCTATGGCCACGTGGGACCGGTAGCTACTGTATCAGACGGTACTGACGTGCAGGGCCAGCGAATTCTCTGCTAGGGGGCCGTCCTGGGCACTGCAGGGTATTGAGCGGCACCCCTGGCCTCCACCCACTAGATGCCAGGAGCCGAGGAGCGAGCCCCACGCCCAGCAGCTGAGACGCCCAGAACGTCTGCAGACACTGCCCAGTGTCCCCCTGGGGGCCGAAATGCCCCCCCCTCCGCCACCCCGCCGACCCCGGCTGAGAACCAATGCTCTAGAGAAGGAGAAGAAAATCCCCCCCCCCCCCTTCTATTTCTCAGTTCTTGACTGGTCCCTGCCTGACAGCATTCACCAATGCCTCAATGCGCACAACAGACAATTCCATGCCGATAATTCTGAGAACAGCACCACGGAACGTGATCAAGTTTTCCTCTGCTTTAATAATAGATATATTATCACCTCAGCCTTTTCATATAAAAAGAACTAGAGGGCTTCCCTGGTGGCGCAGTGGTTGAGAATCTGCCTGCCAATGCAGGGGACACGGGTTCGAGCCCTGGTCTGGGAAGATCCCACATGCCGCGGAGCAACTGGGCCCGTGAGCCACAACTACTGAGCCTGCGCGTCTGGAGCCTGTGCTCCGCAACAAGAGAGGCCGCGCCAGTGAGAGGCCCGCGCACCGCGATGAAGAGTGGCCCCCGCTTGCCACAACTAGAGAAAGCCCTTGCACAGAAACGAAGACCCAACACAGCCAAAAATAAAAATAAATAAATAAATAAAGAACTAGAAAAAATGGAATGTGGAAACACTGGACATTATGAAAAACACCAATTTTGCTTGAAGGTCTCATGCTTAGGTTAAACTTGATTCTGATTACAAACAGAACTCAGCTGGGAAAACCAGCCCTGGTGTGCAGAAGCCTGTAGGTAATGCAGGTATCAACCTGTTGGGCTTGGAAGAACAGGACAGGGGACGGTCTACTCCCTCCTTTACCCCCCCCCCACCCCCTGTGGGGCAGGAAAGCCCCCAGCAAGTTAAAAATCCAGCTGACCACTGGAGTGTTGGGTTCTCCCCCATGTCAGTCCCCAGGACCAACTTAAAATCCAGGATGGGGGGCGGGAGCAAGGCGGCAGTGGTTCACCACCCAGGAAAGGAGCACTGAAAGCCTCCCACGGTGGGAGGGAGCCGGGAAAGGGGAAGAAGGCCTCAGGCCGCCGCCGTCCAGAGACAGTACCTGGTGGAATTATCATCCTGGATGAGCAGCGGGGGTTTGTCCGTCAGCTTCTGGGGCGCGAACTGAGGCGACGGGGAGCGCGAGGTCTCCATGGCGGAGGTCTGCAGGGGCCGGAACTTGCAAGGGAGCGGCGCCTCCCGCCGGGGCCAGGCTGCGCGCTCGTCTACATGCTGCCCGGCCGGCTCCCCCGCGGCCCGTGGGCCATCTGCCGCGGGCCAGGCGGCGCTCAGCTTCTCCGCCGACGCGCCGGGGCTGCTGCGGGCGAGGGCCGGGCGGTCCGAGCACGCCTCCGGGGCCAGGGGGCGGGGCCTGCCGGGCGCGCCCAGGTGAGCAGCCGCAGGTGCGCCCCCCAAGGGCCTGGGCTCACGCCTGGGCGGCGGCGGCCTCTGCGGGGCAGGCCTCCGGGAGAGCGGGGCGGCGCTCAGGGGCCAGGGGTCCTGCCCCCGGGCATGCGGGGCGGCAGGCCGGTCCGCGGGCGCGCGCTCCTCCAGGTATCTGTAATCGCAAGGAAGGGTCCCCGCCCGGCCACGGCCCTCCGCGGGCACCTCGGGAGCTTCCTGGGCGCCAGGTGGTTCAGAGACCTGGGATGGCTGCTGGGGGTCCCGCTGCGCTCCTGGACTGTCTTCTGCACACTGGGCATCTGCCTGTCTAGGGGAGGAAGGAAGAAAAATGAGCCAACGGTTCCAATTAACATCTTCTCCCCAAACAGGACTACACCCACATCTCCATAACCTCCTTCAGTCATGTTAAGGAATTAAACCCACATATGTTTGCCTGCGCCTGTCCCCGCCGCAATTCCTAACACAAGGCATCAACGCCAAACACACACTGGACATTAGCCGGTACACTGGCATGTCATACCACAGGACAGGAGGTACACACATTACAGACACACACATACATGTACACAGAGACTGCAATTTGGGGGCAAAGTATAATTCACACAAACGTTTAAAAAAACAATGTGTGTAGAAATCCTCCAACTGTGATATTCAGAAGTATTTCCTTCATGTTGCAACAATATTTTCATGTGGCTTATTTCGGGAAATTGCCATATACAAAGGAACAGAACTTTCTAAGACGGGCAGCAAATAAATTGATAAAAACTTTAAAATCAGTAGTCTATTATTAAATATAAGAAAAACAAAGACTGTTTCTTTTGGAAGCTGCAGTGAGACACTGATCTTTCCATACTCATCCATTTCCACATCCGTATCCATTTCTATCTTTCCCTGAAATGTACTTATATGCGCGCATGCCCGTGCGCGCACGCAAACACAAACACACACACACACACACACACACACACACCCCCCCGAAAAACACATGCAGCCATGCTTCACATGCACGTATAGCTAGCTGTGCCGAAGCTGGAGCTCGTGGGCGTTATAATAACCATCAAACTCGCAACAAATCAGCCGGCCGTGCCTTTGCTGCTTTCGCTGACACACTTCCTTCCGACCTGACTGAATAATAAAATGAGCCTCTGATTGACCCTTCCATTCATAGGCAGAGCTGTTCTCCGTTAAGACACACTCAGAGCTGTTAAAGGAGACCCTAAGGAGGGCAGCAATCAGAGACCCGGCAGGTAGAGCACAAGTGCCAGTAAGAGATGTAACCTACTGCCTAACAAGTGGGAATAGAAGACCTCCTCCCCACACACCCCGGCAACCCCTTGGGGCCCTGGAGGTGTGTCCTCCCGGGACATGATACCAGGCCTGGGCATTACAGATGTCCCAACCCCATCCAGGCAGCTGCACTCAGACTCAACTGCTCGTTGCATGTCTCTCTTGCTATGTCCTCAGGAGAAAGGTCCCTTCCAGGTTCAATGGCTGGTCGAGAGTAGACCATGGACCACCCCCAACTCCCCTCCCTTCCCCCATCAGCCAGCTGGGGCCACACTCCCCACTGGCACTACCTCAAGCCCAGAGACAGCAGCTGGAAGGGCTCAGCATCTGGAAGAGGACAGAAGAGAGCCAGACCTGCTGGGACCCCAAAAGGGGGCAGGTTTGTTCTCTGCTTCCAAATTAAGACAATATTAACCCAGCTCGGGGAAGTTAGGTGTTGTTTATTTTTATTTTTTTATCTGTATTAGGAACACATTGATAAAAGAAATGCTAACTTATTGAGGTCTGGGGAAGTCATTCCGGCTTATACATGAGTTAACTTGAATTCTATGCTAACTTAAACAGCCTGTTTGTAGCCTAGCAAACATACACTGTACATTTGCATTAGTTATTAAAGAAAAGGGCTCACTGACCACAAGTAAAGAATGTCCATGTTAAAAATAAAGATTAAATGCCTCCGTTCCTGGAACGCCAATGCTGGCGCTCCTTCAGTGCTAAGACTCCCTTCCCAGGTGCCAAGGCCACACTGACTCGCTGGGTACGTGGTGGTCTGTTTTGAAACTCTGAAGCAATGTATTCCTGACTTGTTTAACGTTCTTTGTTTTGACAAGACATAAAGCTGTGCCGAACACCATGCTTCTTGGCAGCAGTTCCTCAGAGTAATCTGGGAAGCAGGCTTCTCTGGGCTGTAGTCCTCAGTTTGGCTCAGATAAACCTCTTTTCTATTCCTGTTATAGATTGTTGATTGATTATTTTCGTGGACAACATTAAACTAGAAGTTATCAAAATAACCCAAACAATGCAATGGAAGGTTTAGAGAACAATACACAGCAGCTGTCAGGTTACAACAGACAGAATGGCATTTAGACGTCATCAAGTGGACAACAGCGGGAGAAGTAGGACTCACAGCTCAGAGGCCCTGTCGCCCACGACTTCACCTGGCCTGCTGTGGAAACGCAAACCTCGCGCCTCCCTTCCATTGAAGCCACACTGCCTCTAAAGACAGTAAAACCTAATTCATGACAATTCATGAACGCCTCCCCAATCTTTCACTTCAAAGAGTTGAGGAACACTTGAACGTTTTTTTCTTACTATAAAATTCTTGAACTCTAGCATCCACAGACGCACACGAAAGCACCTGGTACCTATTATTTAATAAATAGCCACCACCTCATTAAAACGGAGAATTGAATCAGCTACAATTTATTGCTAAAATCTAAGCGACTTTGGCCATCTGGGTTCATATTTAATATGTTAATTTAAAAAGAGCTCTAGGGACTTCCCTGGTGGCGCAGTGGTTAAGAATCCGCCTGCCAGATGACATGATACTATACATAGAGAATCCTAAAGATGCTACCAGAAAACTCCTAGAGCTAATCAATGAATTTGGTAAAGTAGCAGGATACAAAATTAATGCACAGAAATCTCTTGCATTTCTATACACTAATGACGAAAAATCTGAAAGTGAAATTAAGAAAACACTCCCGTTTACCATTGCAACAAAAAGAATAAAATATCTAGGAATAAACCTACCTAAGGAGACAAAAGACCTGTATGCAGAAAATTATAAGACACTGATGAAAGAAATTAAAGATGATACAAATAGATGGAGAGATATACCATGTTCCTGGATTGGAAGAATCAACATTGTGAAAATGACTCTACTACCCAAAGCAATCTACAGATTCAATGCAATCCCTATCAAACTACCACTGGCATTTTTCACAGAACTAGAACAAAAAATTTCACAATTTGTATGGAAACACAAAAGACCCCGAATAGCCAAAGCAATCTTGAGAACGAAAAATGGAGCTGGGGGAATCAGGCTCCCTGACTTCAGACTATATTACAAAGCTTCAGTAATCAAGACAGTTTGGTACTGGCACAAAAACAGAAATATAGATCAATGGAACAGGATAGAAAGCCCAGAGATAAACCCACACACATATGGTCACCTTATCTTTGATAAAGGAGGCAAGCATATACAGTGGAGAAAAGGCAGCCTCTTCAATAAGTGGTGCTGGGAAAATTGGACAGGTACATGTAAAAGTATGAAATTAGAACACTCCGTGACACCATGCACAAAAATAAACTCAAAATGGATTAAAGACCTAAGTGTAAGACCAGACACTATCAAACTCTTAGAGGAAAACATAGGCAGAACACTCTATGACATACATCACAGCAAGATTCTTTTTGACCCAGCTCCCAGAGAAATGGAAATAAGAACACAAATAAACAAATGGGACCTAATGAAACTTAAAAGCTTTTGCACAGCAAAGGAAACCATGAACAAGACCAAAAGACAACCATCAGAATGGGAGAAAATATTTGCAAATGAAGCAACTGACAAAGGATTAATCTCCAAGATTTACAAGCAGCTCATGCAGCTCAAACAAAAAACAAAAAAACGAACAACCCAATCCAAAAATGGGCAGAAGACCTAAATAGACATTTCTCCAAAGAAGATATACAGATGGCCTACAGACACATGAAAGAATGCTCAACATCATTAATCATTAGAGAAATGCAAATCAAAACTACAATGAGATATCATCTCACACCGGTCAGAATGGCCATCATCAAAAATTCTAGAAACAATAAATGCTGGAGAGGGTGTGGAGGAAAGGGAACACTCTTGCACTGTTGGTGGGAATGTAAATTGATACAGCCACTATGGAGAACAGTATGGAGGTTCCTTAAAAAACTACAAATAGAACTACCATACGACCCAGCAATCCCACTACTGGGCATATACCCTGAGAAAACCATAGGTCAAAAAGAGTCATGTACCAAAATGTTCATTGCAGCTCTATTTACAATTGCCAGGACATGGAAGCAACCTAAATGTCCATCGACAGATGAATGGATAAAGAAGATGTGGCACATATATACAATGGAATATTACTCAGCCATAAAAAGAAATGAAATGGAGGTATTTGTAATGAGGTGGATGGAGTTAGAGTCTGTCATACAGAGTGAAGTAAGTCAGAAAGAGAAAAACAAATACAGTATACTAACACATATATACGGAATCTAAGGAAAAAAAAAAAAAAGGCCATGAAGAACCTAGTGGCAAGACGGGAATAAAGACACAGACCTACTAGAGAATGGACTTGAGGATATGGGGAGGGGGTGGGGTGAGATGTGACAGGGTAAGAGAGTGTCATGGACATACATACACTACCAAATGTAAAATAGATAACTAGTGGGAAGCATCCGCATAGCACAGGGAGATCAGCTCGGTGCTTTGTGACCACCTAGAAGGGTGGGATGGGGAGGGTGGGAGGGAGGGAGATGCAAGAGGGAAGAGAAATGGGAACATATTGTATATGTATAACTGATTCACTTTGTTATAAAGCAGAAGCTAACACACCATTGTAAGGCAATTATACTTCAATAAAGATGTTTAAAAAAAAAAAAAAAAAAAAAGAATCCGCCTGCCAATGCAGGGGACACGGGTTGGAGCTCTGGTCTGGGAAGATCCCACATGCCCCGGAGCAGCTAAGCCCCTGTGCCACAACTACTGAAGCCCGCGGGCACAACTACTGAGCCCGCGTGCCACAACTACTGAAGCCCGCGTGGCTAGAGCCCGCGCTCCACAACAAGAGAAGCCACGGCAATGAGAAGCCCGCGCACCGCAACGAAGAGTAGCCCCCCCCCCCCCACCTCGCCACAACTAGAGACAGGCTGCGTGCAGCAACAAAGACACGATGCAGCCAAAAGTAAATTAAAAAAATAAAAATAAAAGGAGACCTATTTGCAAAGTGCCTCAGACAGGACACGCTAAGATCTACCCAGAGAAGGTAGAGGTCACACGTGTAGGTCGACAGTGACTCAGAGCAAAAGACCTTCTGTCATCAGCAGGTGCCCCGGGCTCCTTCCTCTTACTAGCGCGGCAGGCTTCGCAGGACCCGAGGGCGCTCTCTAAGTGAGTGCTGCCTGGTCACTTCTCATTCGAGAAGCACAGTTAGTCCCCTGAGGTCCACCCCACATTTAACTTCAGAGCTACATCAGCATGGCAATTTCTGGGCCAAGTTTGTCCTCCACCCCTGATCTTTTCTTGACTTCCTCCCGAACTTGCAAAGTGAAAGCCATAAAAGCACTAACTGGTTCTTACTGTCCCAGCTGGTAAGAATTCAGGAAATCCAGCTCACAAAGAAAAAAGGACTAAAGATGGGAACTTGGGGTTCTACTGGGGTCATATTCCAATCTGTGTTTCTAATAGGTTCCAAGTGACTAGTTTGTACTTAATATGGATAATGTGTGTTTACGTATCACGTGTTTACGTATCATGTGTGTCGCATGTGTGTCTGTGTGGTACCTGTGTATCTGTGTCTGTGTATTTATATCCCCTTCTATTGTATTTTCACGGATAGTCAATGGTGATAGCAAGATCCAGAGGTAAACAGCCAGAAAGTACAATGAGTTAAGGACTTCGCGCGGGCGAGTAAGCAGCTAATATCTCCCTGCACACAGTCCTGGGTGGACCCAGGAGCAGGGAGTCAGCTGCGCAAAGGAGAACTGCAAAGGCAGCCGCGACGTACGGGTTGGGTTGCTCGTTCTCCTGTGGAACACGCTCAGGACCTGTTACCAAGGAGAGAGCAACTCCCAGGGCAGGGAGGACAGGCCGGCAGGTTCTCGGCGGCTGAGGATGCCAGGGACCCGCAGCCCCCTCCGGGGCTGGAGCCCAGCAGGCTGACTGGACGCTGCGAAGGACACAGGGAGGTGAAAGGTCCGCGACAGGACCGCAGAGGGAAACAGAGCTAATCGGAAGGGGGAAAAGCGGAGGAAAGGCCATGTTCAACACTGCCCGGGAGTGCAAACACCCTGCGAGAGGGCACAAACCACTGTTGACAAGCCCCAAAAAATCTAATCAAAAAAAAATTATACGTTATGTGTCAAATGCTCTTGAAATCCCGTCAACACTGCTCTGATTCACATCTCCATTTCTGATCGTGGTGTGGAGACAGCCAGCCCTGTGTCTAAGCACAGGCTGCATCCCTGAGAGGCGGCGGCTCTATTCCCAGATGCCATCTGTTCCTGACGAGCCCGTGACGTCACCGGGCCCCTCGTGTCCTCGGGTCCCGGTGTCCTGCCCCCTGCCGCCCCGTCTTCTGCACAGCTGCCTTGCTGTCACACAGGCCCGCGGCTCCGCCAGCCCTGCGGTCTCCCGGCCTCCGGGCAGCCCCTAGCACAGGGCTGGGTACTCTCTCTGATGACTGTACCGTTCACCGGTCTCCACTCTCAGCCTGGGGCTGTGAGCACCTCGACGGAGACAGGGAGCCAGGTTTTCTTCTTCAGGGCCTCGCGGGCCATCGTTAGCGACGTGCACTAGGTCACACCACGACCTGGACGTCTGTTACACGCACAAATGCATTCGTAGCTTCCGGTCCCCGGGCAGAAAGGTAAGGAGGGAAGCTGCATTTTTTCGGAGATGCAGGCAGTAGGGTTCACATGAGCTTGCATATGAACATTCCCAACATAAGCAAATGTTTTTGGATCTCTCTGGGATCACTAATTTAGCACACCTCTGTAAACAGGGTGAGCAATTATCTTCACCAAAGAAGAGAGGAAAATTCCAACTCTTTGGACAACTTAGCTCACACAGGCTGCTCCCTTCCCAAGTGCTTCTGGAATCAATGATCAGAAGAGGACACACGGCCAAGTGTGACTCGTGCCCACAGCTGTGGCTGGAGGCTGTTACCCACAACGTGCTCTGGGGCCCGAGGCGGCTGGAGAGAACTAGGCCACGCCCGACTGGGGCTCCCTCGGGCACCCACTTGCAGGCGCAGAATCACTTACTAGCTATGTGCCGTCGGGCAAGTGTCTGCGCCCCACGGAGGTTCATTCCCTCACCTCCCCGGGCGAACCACAGGCCACGTGGGGTCGCTGGGGGCGGGGGCAGAGGCAGACAAAGCCCCCGGCGTGGAAGGATCGGAGTGGGACTTCCTACCAGCCGGATGCTGCACCTGGCGCCCACCAGGAAGGGGCCGGCGTGCGGCCGCGCAGACCCCATAGCAGATCCCCGCGATACCGACACCCTGTGTACCTTCTCCCCACATCACGGCACAGCACGGGCCCCCGAGCGGGGAAGGGCATCCCAGCGGCAGCCCCCCACCCACCCCGGGGCATCTGTGGGTACGAAGGGCACCACCAGAACTCCGTGCAGTGGAACCGCCTCATTGCAACAACAGAGAGAGGGGGAGACAGAGCGAGCTTCCAGCGGATACCACCACTTAGGCTGTACACACAGCCGGCACACCGCCGAGGTCAGCCAGGGACCGGGCAGCCGGGTGCTCCGAGAAGTGTACTTGAGAACGTGCTGCAGAGCCAGGGTCCGGGGCCTGCGCTGTCCGCGGAGTGAAACTGCCTGACAGCTGGTGAGACCCGAGGGGCTGCCTTCCAACAGAGACACGCTTCCACCAACGACTTCACTCACAGTCCGAGGTTCCTAGAAACCGCACGTCTGTTGGTTGCGGGTGTGAATCACGATGATTTTGTGAAGTGTCGGACTGCTTGTTAACGATCAGGGACACTGGCGTGTTGGGATGTGTCGGACATCGCCACTCAGGTTGTCTGAGGCCGGAGGACCACCAGGCCTTAGCACAGGGCCAGGGGGCTGGGGGCACACGGGACACCCACACCATTCCATGTGCAGGTCTCCTGAAGGAGCCGCTGGTGTCGCCAGGGATCTTCCTGTCCCCCAAGGAATCACCAGCAGCCACCCATCGCCCTGGGGAACTGCAGGCTCTTCTGTCCACACAGCACCCCATACAAGCCAAATGAGGTGGGCCAAGGAGATGGGGGGCAAGACGTGGGAACCCAAGAGAGGCCGTCAACCAGCTGACCAACCAATCCATTCATCAATGGACAGAAACACATGAGAGTCACTTCAAACAGCACGGATGCTCTGGGACGACGGCATTACCTCTCTCTCCCGGGAAACACCAGTTTTCCTTGGCATTTCCCACACGGGGAGCCCCCAAAGGGCACGGGCTGTCCGACTGTCCTTCTCTCTCAGTTTCCAGGCACACAAACAACACTGACCAAATGAATGCACAGATATGCTAGTGAGGATGGAGGAGAGGGCCGTGTCCACAAGTTCACCTCCCAGTGCGTATCCTGTAGGACCACCTTCGGGGAGGACAGTAGCCTGAATCATCCTTCACTTACTCATTTTTTTTTTTTTCTTTTTTTTTGGCTGCACCGCGCAGCTTGTAGGATCTTAGTTCCCCGACCAGGGATTGAACGCCGGCCCTCGGCAGTGAGAGCGCGGAGTCCTAACCACTGGACCACCGGGGAATTCCCCAGTCATTTCTTTACTGCAACCTCTCCAGGGACGCTTCCTCTGCACCAGCCCCCAAACAGGCTCTCCCTTCCGTGATTCTAATGCCATGTGGGGAAAGCAATTACTTTACAAAATCAGATGAAATGTTATTCCTTCCGTGTCTTAACAGATGGATAAAAAGGTTTGCTGCTTCCTTTGGGTTTTATTTTTGCTTGCAGGAACTTGGATGGTAAGAGGAATGAACTCGAATTAGAGAGACTGATGTCATTTGTGGTTAAGTGGGGAAGAACAGATGAAAAGACGCCACTCACAGATGATCCAAAACCAAATACGTAAAGGCACTGATTTCTTGAGGGGCTGGTGTCCAGTAACAGAGAACACCTGGATTCAGAGATTATCATCTGGGACAGCCCCTCAAGTATCCAACGCTACGTTTTCAGAACATGTTTCAAGAATCTATTCCAAGCCTTTCTTACTTCTGTCGCTAGAGACCTTCATTCTTGGTCCCAAGATGTGACCCTTGGAAGTTTTGTTTTTGTTTTGACAGAAATCAGGCAAATCCCCTCTGCCTATCAAAGCTCCAGACCAGTTTCTGTTGCAAAATTATTTTTCAGAAGAATAGAATCATAGCACCATAGACTAACGGAATAAAAATGCTATTTTCATGTGCTTTTTAAGCCAAGTTTTCTTCTGGCTTTCTCTTACTTGCTCTGCTAAAAACATACATTACACCCAGTCTTTTGGGCAAGCCTGACACCGATCTGAAATTTTCTTACAACTGGCCAAACTGACTGGATTAAGATTTCTGGAGAGGCGGGGCTGGCCATCAACAACGCTGGGCCACCTGTCATAGATGACAATTTGCGTGTGTGCTGTAAGTTGACTAGGCGATCAGGCAGGGCACGATCTGCCTTGTGAAGCTGGAGGACAGAAGAGGGTCCTCAGGGATCCACAGTGACCTCACATTCCCAGTGCGGATCTGCTACCTCTTCAGATGGGCGCTCAGATCCCTCGGCTCAGCTGCACACAAAGGCAGCCAAGCCGGTCCCACACACTCAGCACGGGTCAACCAGCAGCTGACCAGAAGACACCTGAAGCACGGAACAAAACGCAAACCACAGGCAGGAGAGACACTCAAAAGAAGCTCCATCTGCCTTTGACCCCACAGCCCCTGCTGCGTCCCTAGGAAACTACTGTATCCTGTTTGATAGTAGACCAGGCTGTCTAGAGAGCTAAGTGGATACATTAAAAAGTATCCCAAACCCACAGAAAAGAACAGAGGAAACTGTAACAAACATCAGAGGCTTTACTACCCTCCCAGGAATAAAGTTACCCTTTCCCTACTTGTTTCCAAAGTTTCCAAAAAGAAAAAAAATAGAATGCTGCAGATACACAACCCCTTGCCCTTCCCTCCCACCCAGAACCACCCCTGCCCTTACTGCGGAGAGACAGGCAACGTTTTTACTTTTATTTTTTGGTTTTAAAGCAAGCTGTCTATCTATCTATCTATCTATCTGTCTATCTGTCTGTCTGTCTGTCCATTCATGGCTGCATTGGGTCTTCGTTGCCGCATGCGGGCTTTCTTGAGTTGCGGTGAGCGGCGGCTACTCTTCGTTGCGGTGCACGGACTTCTCATTGCAGTGGCTTCTCTTGTGGTGGAGCACGGGCTCTAGGCACATGGGCTTCAGTAGTTGTGGCACGTGGGCTCAACAGTTGTGGCTCCTGGGCTCTAGAGCACAGGCTCAGTAGTTGTGGCCCACGGGCTTCGTGTCTCCGCGGCATGTGGGATCTTCCCGGACCAGGGATCGAACCCATGTCCCCTGCGTTGGCAGGCGGATTCTGAAACCACTGCGCCACCAGGGAAGTCCTAAAGCTTTTTAAGTACGAAAATTTCCACTGAATATGTGAGAGAGGATATACAGTCAATTCCCAAGTATCCGACAATTGTTTTATATTCATAGCCAATCTTATTTCTTCAAACACCACCCCCCACTCCAATTCTTGTCGAGACTATTCTGAAGAATGTAGACGATGATTTTAGACACACGAATCTAAGCTCTCCTCAAACTTACTCCATCAGAAAGCCAGGCCTGGGCAGATGGAGGTAGGGACCGGGGAGGAAATGCTTGCCTGCAAATCTGTGTCTGAGAGAACACCTCCCAGGCAATCTGGATGTCACACCAGTGTTAGGAAGCTCTGCTTTATGGGACCTCCCTTCCCAAATTCCTACTCTCTCACTTTTCTATCCACTTTGGGTATTAAAAGCTACTCCTGAAGTTTTCATCCTTGGCGTGGCATGTCTCTCCCCAACTAGATCATCATCATCTGAAAAAAAAAAACAAAAACGATGAGATACCCCTTGGTACCAAGCCTGCAGGGACCAACCCACAGTCGTCCACCAGGACAGGCTTCCCAAACCCTGGCCCAGGGGATTGGGCGCTTGGGCTGTAGTTTGCTGAGCCCTCGTCTAGAAATCAAGGAAGACAGTAATTTTTGCAAAATGCAAACTTATGTAAGTGCTCATTTTGATAAGCACTCTGCAGGCGAGGACAAGAATGCTAGGGAAGGGATTTCATTTACATGGGGGAGGATCTGGGGAGTTTTTTTAAAACAACGATTTTAATTACTTTTCTGCGCCCCTCCCCCTTTTTGAGCTGCTAGTAGGAGCAATGGTCCCTCGTGACCGTCCACCTGTGAACCAAGGGCACCTCCACAAACTGTCATTCAAAGTCGTGACAGTCCACAAAAAAGGGTGGGGGGAGGATTCTGTGGTGGTCCAGGGGTTAGGAATCTGCACTTTCACTGCCACGGCCCCAGGTTCAATCCCTAGTCGGGGAACTAAGATGCTGCAAGCTGCACAGAGCAGCCAAAAAAAAAAAAAAAAAAAAACAAAACCAAAAAAACAAAGTCCTAAGAGTTAGAAGAAAAATCAGGTCTGGTCAGGTCTGGACAGTCACCATGATAAATATTATTTTATTATGGCAGACATTTACCTTAGTAACAGTTTTAGGAACATCTAAGTTGTGTCATTTTTATTTAGCTTGTGTCATTTTTATTAAGTGTGATCTACGGTTGACGAAAACGTAAAAGCTAGAAATGTTAGGGCATAGGTAACAAGCAACGTATGAATTTGGGTTCACCTTAATTCTTGTCCCTTACAGGTACATGCTCTTCTGAGCCACTTCACTGTTTTAAAAATGCACGTTTGAATTCCTAGACAGGTAGCTATGGATGTAGGAGGTTTTCACATTCCATAACATTTCCACTTCCATTTTTCTCCACAGCCCATCCCAATTTTATCAAGGTATCAATTACATACCATAAAATTCACTGATTCAAGGTGTACCGTTGGACAAGTTTGGGTAAATGTGCAGGGCTGTGCATTCACCACCACGACCAAGCCTAAATACAATTCCACTGCCTAAGAAAGTTTCCTTTCACTCTATGGTGGTCACTGCCTGAAATCCTTGTAAATTACTCAGCACTCTTGTCTGCAAAGATGGCCGACTGTCTGCAGCAGATGTGAAGGATTCAAACTGCAAGTGAAACCCTATTGCAGTTATAATGGGGAAACGCCCCATTTCAACACATTAGAGGGTGAATCCATGTACAACATGCACAAGTTACATTTTCTGAAAGCAAAGCCATCTCACGGGAACTTTTCCGGAATGTTCAAGTGTCCTGTGTGATAGATGACCGGTGACGGGCATGTCCAATCCTCCTCTCTCCTCTACTTCTTCAATTTTACGGACACGCACACATCTTAATTATAGTTAAGCATGGAAGGCAGATATGCTTATTTCTCTCCCCCTAAAATTTCCCGCCCTCCCACCCAAATCAAGGCCAGCCTGCACGCTTTGATCTTCCAGGTTCCCTCCCGTCCACCCCAAACCACCTGCCACTCCCCAGTCACCTCCGTTCCTGCACATACACTTAGGACAAAGGCCCTTCCCTGCCCCACACAGTTGGGGCTCCCTTTTCTCCGCTTTGATTCACAGAGGCTGCCCCATGGACACCGTTCCTATTCTTTAAGATCCAAATGAAGGGCAACCTTTTTTCGATCAAGCGTTTCCCCGGCCTATTGCCAAAGATAAGCCTTTCTTCTCGTGAACCCCCATAAGTATTTAATCTCTATGGGTTTGTCCCTAAACTGGACTTGATGTATCTGTATTATTTTAATTTAATATCACTTCTCTTGGCTAGACTGACAGCACCCACTTCTGTCTCGTCTACCCTGTGTGTCCCGGGTCCTAACAGTGCCTGGCACAAAGCAGGTTTCAGCAAGGGCCCAGTGAGGTAACAGGAAGGGGGGGGGGGGGGGAGAAGAAGGGGGAGGAAGGGAGGGAGGGGGGAGGAAGAGAGAGAGGGAAGAGGGAGGAAGGGGGGAGGGAGAGAGGGAGGAGGGAGGAAGGGGGAGGGAGGGAGGAGGGAGGAAGGGGGGAGGGAGGGGGAGGGGGAGGGAGGGAAGGAGGGAGGGAAGGTACGGGACTGGAAAGCAAAGCAGGCCGACTGATTCTCTTGGGCCTTCTGACTACCCTACATCACAGCCATTTACACTTATGTTATGGACTGAATGTTTGTGTCCCCTGAAAATTCATGTTAAATCTTAACCCCCAACGTGATGGTATTACATGGCTGGGAAATGATTAGGTTGTAAGGGTGGAGCCCTCATGAGTGGCATTAGTGCCCGTATAAGAAGAGACACAAGAGACCTTGCTCCCCACCACGCCCCTGCTCTCCACCATGTGAGGACACAGCAAGACGACGGCTGTCTGCCCACCAGGAAAGGGGTCTCACCAAGAACTGAATTGGCCAGCACCTTGATCTTGGACTGTGAGAGATAAATGACCACTGCTGAAGTCACCTGGTCTGTGGTAATTTGTAATGTATTATTTTCCATTACAGTAGAGGGTAAGCTCCTTCAAGGGAGGTTCTCTGTCTACCTGATACGACTCTGCAGGCTCCAGGGCACCTAAACACACGAATACGATCGGTAACCTGTAAGATAATGTACGATGTCACCCGAAGACCTGTCCACTGAGAATGCAGTTCTTCTTCTGATCTGGACACCAACCCACACCCTTAGGAGTCCAGCGTGTTGGAGCTGACAGGCCTGGGAGAGGACTCACGTTGCCCCCTCATCTTCCCTGAGAGGCGGGCAGCCCCGGCTCCACCTCCGCTTGTGACCATCACGCTGCCCCAGCTGCTACAGAAACGGGCCCAACGGGCAGATTCAATTACGGTGACTTGCTCATTAAGGGCAATTTGAACTAACTCGATTTTTCCATAAAACAATGACCATTACAAAAATATTAACTGATTATTGAGAAGCCCTTGGCTCTTTTGAATCTGTTTATAGTTCTACGACATCTATTTATCTTATTTCAACATACTTACACTCTCAATGATCAAATGTTTTAAGGTGGCTTACCAGACAAAAACACAACAGGAGCATTAAAATGAACATAGAAACATCCCAACAAGAAATAATATCTTTTAAAAAAGTGGAAAGGCATAAGGGTAGAAAAGCACCACAAAGAGGCATGTCATTAGGGTATATGTGCCTCAAATGTGACCCTGAGGTTCCTGTCAACCGGAGCAAAAAGGGAGGGAGGGTGAGTGGGGGTTATTGGGAAAGAGGGCATGTCTCTATTCTCTGGGGGAGACAAATCTAGTACCAACCTCCACCTAGAGAGCTCCACACACCCGAGAAAGCACAGCATGCCCGCCTCACTGATGCCACGAGCCTAAGTGACCCGCCCGATCCCCTGAGCGAGGACTGCAGCCGCCCATCTTTTGACTCCTGCTTCCACGCTGCACCACCACACTAGACGCTCATCAAACCCGCGGGTTCTGCTCCCAAGCAGTTTTATCTTCTCTGCAAAGCACTGCAGAGTATTTCAGATGGCGGTCTACGCCTCACAGGGAATTCAGCCCACAGAGCCCCGGGTGGACACCCTTTCTGCAAACACTGAGTGGAGTGCACAGCCACCAGGAGCCAGCGGCCACCAGAATACAAACAGACTGCACAAAGCCACCTGGCAAGGGTGATGATGTGACAGTAAAGCCACCTGGCAAGGGTGATGACGTGACAGCTAAAAACACTCGTATGGTTTAAAAAAAATCTAACCACACCAGTCAGAATGGCCATCACGGCTCCCTGACTTCAGCCTATACTACAAAGCTACAGTAATCAAGACAGTATGGTACTGGCACAAAAAACAGAAACACAGATCAATGGAACAGGATAGAAAGCCCAGAGATAAACACACGCACCTATGCTCACCTAATCTATGACAAAGGAGGCAAGAATATACAATGGAGAAAAGACAGCCTCTTCAATAAGTGGTGCTGGGAAAACTGGACAGCTACATGTAAAAGAATGAAATTAGAACACTCCCTAACACCATACACAAACATAAACTCCAAATGGATTAAAGACCAGACACTATGAAACTCTTAGAGGAAAACACAGGAAGAATACTCTTTGACAGAAATCACAGCAAGATCTTTTTTGACCCACCTCCTAGAGTAATGAAAATAAAAACAAAAGTAAACAAATGGGACCTAATGAAACTTTAAAGCTTTTGCACAGCAAAGGAAACCAGAAACAAAACGAAAAGACAACCCACGGAATGGGTTTGCAAACAAAGTGACCAACAACCCACAGAAAATATCTGCAACCCACATAAAATCTTTGCAAACAAAGTGACCGACAAGGGATTAATCTCCAAAATATACAAACAGCTCATGCAGTTTAATATCAAAAAAACGAACAACCCAATCAAAAAGTGGGCAGAAGACCTAAATAGACATTTCTCCAAAGAAGACATACAGATGGTCAAGAGGCACATGAAAAGATGCGCAACATCACTAATTATTAGAGAAATGCAAATAAAAACTACAATGAGGTATCACCTCACACCAGTTAGAATGGGCATCATCAGAAAATCTACAAACAACAAATGCTGGAGAGGGTGTGGAGAAAAGGGAGCCCTCTTGCACTATTGGTGGGAATGCAAATTGATACAGCCACTATGAAGAACAGTATGGAGGTTCCTTAAAAAACTAAAAATAGAGCTACCATATGATCCAGCAATCCCACTCCTGGGCATATATCTAGAGAAAACCATAATTCGAAAAGATACACGCACCCCAATGTTCACTGCAGCACTCTTTACAACAGCCAGGTCATGGAAGCAATCTAAATGCCCACTGACAGATGAATGGATAAAGAAGATGTGGTACATATATACAATGGAATATTACTCAGCCATAAAAAGGAATGAAATTGGGTCATTTGTAGAGATGTGGATGGACCTAGAGACTGTCATACAGAGTGAAGTAAGTCAGAAAAAGAAAAACAAATATCGTATATTAACGCATATATTTGGAATCTATAAAAATGGTACAGATGAACCTATTTGCAAAGCAGAAATCGGGACACAGAAGTAGAGAACAAATGTATGGACACCAAGGGGGGGAAGGGGAGGTGGGATGAATTGGGAGATTGGGATTGACATATATACAGTACTATGTATAAAATAGATAACTAATGAGAACCTGCTGTATAGCACAGGGAACTCTACTCAGTGCTCTGTGGTGACCTAAATGGGAAGGAAATACAAAAAAGAGGGGATATATGTACACATATAGCTGATTTACTTTGCTGTACAACAGAAACTAACACAACATTGTAAAGCACCTATACCCCAATTAAGGGGAAAAAAAACCCCAAACACTTGTACGGTTTGGAAAAAAAAACAACTAACCACACCAGTCAGAATGGCCGTCATCAAAAAGTCTACAAATAATAAATGCTGCAGAGGGTGTGGAGAAAAGGGAATCCTCCTACACTGTTGGTGGGAATGTAACTTGGTGCAGCCACTACGGAGAACAGTGTGGAGGTTCCTTAAAAAATTAAAAATACAGCTACTGGGAATTCCCTGGCGGTCCAGTGGTTAGGATTCTGCGCTTCCACTGCAGGTGGCCCAGGTTCAATCCCTGGTCGGGGAACTAAGATCCTGCAAGCCATGCAGCATGGCCGAAACAAACAAACAAAAAAAGAGCTACCATACGATCCAGCAATCCCACTCCTGGGCATATGTGCAGAAAAGAGGAAAACTCTAATTCGAAAAGACACATGCACCCCAGCGTTCACAGCAGCATTATTTACAATAGCCAAGGCATGGAAGCAACCTAAATGTCCATCGACAAATAAATGGATAAAGAAGATGTGGGGTATACATATACACTGGAATATTATTCAGCCATAAATAAGAATGAAATATTGCCATTTGCAGCAACATGGATGGACCTAGAGATTATCATACTGAGTAAGTGAGACAGAGAAAGACAAATACCATATGATATCTCTTACCTGTGGAATCTAAAAAATGATACAAATGAACTTACTTACAAAACAGAAACAGACTCACAGCCATAGAAAACAAACTGATGGTTACCAAAGGGGAAAGGAGGGGAGGAATAAATTAGGAGTTTGGGATTAACATAAACACACTACTATAAATAAAATAGACAAACAACAAGGACCTACTGTATGTACAGCACAGGGAACTATATTCAATATCTTGTAATAACCTATAATGGAAAAGAATCTGAAAAAGAATGCATATACATGTATAACTGAATCACTTTGCTGTACACCTAAAACACTGTAAATCAACTATACTTCAATTAAAAAAAAAAATCTAACCCTAACCAACCATCACTGTTTGAAAAGCACACAACACACCTCGGGCATCTATTTGCAACGTAAAGAACGATGATCAAGGAAGGCCCCACTGTCAGCAGGAAGACACAGAAGATGTGAACAGTAATGCACACAAGAAAAAATACAAACGGTTAGATAACAACACACAAAGAAGTTCAACTTTACTAGTCACCGAGGAAATGCTGGTTAAAAATGAAATAGTTTTGCCTACCAAGTCACAGAATTTTAAAAATGTCTAACGTGGACAAGGGTTCGTGAGAAGCAGGGCTGGCCTAGGCTGTTGGTGGTGGGCTATGAGAGGGACCCACCTTACGGAGGGCAACTTGGGGGTATTTTCCAAAAGACTGCCTGGCAACTCCATGTCTAGAATGTTCTCCTAAGGAAATGAGCATGTAAGAGCACAAATATTTCACCACATACGTTCGCTGTGGTATCACTTCCCACTGTGAAAGACTGGGAACATCCCTAACAAGCCCATGGTGTTCCTACTGGGCCGCCGTATCTTAGAAGGCCAGGCACCACATACGTACAAGGGGAGAAAAAGCTGTTCATATACAGTACGTATAGTGTGATCACATGTGTATCAATGAACATTTGTGCTGAAAAAGGACACAAAGTAGATACAGTGGTCTCTCTGGATGGTGAGGTTGAGGGCAATTTTTAATGTCTTCATTCTGCTTTCCGGAATTTCCATATGTTTTTTAATAAAACTGTTCTACTTAGTAAAACAGATTTTTTAAAGAAGGAAATGTTATTAAAGACTATATACCACAGCCTAGAAGGCTGTAACCACAGATAAGTATAAATCCTAGCTCTCAAAAACATACATCAAGCTTATGAAATAAGGAGCCACTTTTTAATTCTGGGAAACTCTGTGGTAAAAGAGATTAAAACATTACTTAGAATAGCATAGGATCTCCGTAAATTAAGAGAAAACCATCTGCTTTAAGCGTGTCCTTTTAGCACAATGCATGTGACCCAAAATTTTGAAAATACCATCTCAGAATATTGTATGATTGTTACTCAGCTGAACCATATTTAGAAATGATTATTCAGTCAATAGGCTTCAGATATTTATTGTACATGAAAATTTACTTTATTCCTATATAAAATGTCTATAATACATATTTATGTGCGCATGTGTATATATACACATACTTGCATGCTCATGTGTATACATATACATGCAGGGGTATATACATATATCTGCAGGTGTGTGTGTATGTATACATGTTTAATACCTTCCTAGAATTTCTAGTTATTCTATTTTTTTTTTTTTGGGTTAGTTATTCTATTTTTAATGGCCTCCAAATATGTGTAAGCGCCCACTGGCTGGACTTCTTAACAAAGTCATTAAATAACACATGGTATGTAAGCCGTACCTGGGAGAACTTCGTCTGTTAGCAGCTGACTTCACCACAGAACACCTAAGTGGGTGTACTGTCAATGACACTGCCATTGCATCAAGAAACCCCTGCAGGCAGAAAAATCAAGTCTGCTGCAGAGCTCATTCTATTTATTTACATATGGATCTCAAAGATACTACACATGTGTGTGTATCTCATATATGTCTTCACTCACATGAATGTTGGTAGCAAATGAATACAACAATACAACCCACTGGCCTGGATGTGTCATTTAAGGGGAATCTGAGTCCCTGGCTTCTCTTCCCGAGAATCAAAAATGATGATGGCTGAAAGGGTCCTTAGAAATCATTTCATCCAAACTCCTTATTTCGTGGATGAAGAAACAGAAGGTCACATCCACGCAGGCTTGGGACCTGGGTCCGCAGTTTCTCAGCCTGGTTAAGAGGTCTTTGTATTACACCACCGCCCCGGAAACCCACACTGGAACCCCTTCTCACTGCACTGTTGGTGCACTGGCCCTGGGACGTGACAGCTAATAACAGAAGAGGTTTGGCATCTTATACAGGTCTATATGCAGGCTGTGCCGATCTGTAGAACCTTCCAACATCCGAGGGGGTAGGACTTAGCAGGAACCCACCAGATTAAAGACCAGCCATACTGCATGCAAGGGCTCTCCATTAAGAAGCTGTGTGAATCCAGTTACTTAAGCCCCAGTTTGCTTATCGTAAAATGAACATGGTACCCATGTTGTGAGGTCCAAGTTATACAGGCAAGAAGCCCTTATGAACCTTAAGTAATGAACACAAAGGATTCTGCAAGTCTTTTTTCAAAGGTGAAAAACTAAATAACTTTAGGATCTCTTCAGACATCCAGGGATGTCTACAAGCCTCAGAGAAATGACTTATCTAACCTGTTGGAGGGAAAGCCAGCTAGAAAACACGAGTGTCCGCTGACCGGGCAGAGATGGGCCGACCCGGTGGACACAAAACACCACCTCTTGTTTCTACTGCTTCCCCACCCAGACCTTCCTAAATTTTAATGCACACAAGAGGCAAAGAATTCAAGGTAGTGAGAGTAAAGCAAATGCATTCTAAAGGCCACATGAAGTATCAGCTTCCGTAACCTCCAAAACCCACAGGCGGCTGGGGGTGCAGCCAGTTTATGCCAAACACACAGCCATCAGCATACATTTACAGGGTTGTCTGTCACCCCAGCTGGGCAGGAGAAGCCTTACCTGACCTGCATGGTCAACACCAATATGTATGGTGATTTCTAATACTCCTTTTATAAATGGCTTTTCTGTGTTTTGTTCGTTCATGCATTCGTGAATGAAAATACCCCTGCAAATATTTTTCCCTAAGGGGTATATGTTTGTGGCTATGTGTGTGAGAGAGACAGAGAGAGAAAGTGTGAAATGTTTTTTCCACTATGCTTGACAAAAAGCTGCATAAAGATGTCCCGTTTCCTACCAGCCATCAAATACTTTTCTGCAACATAATCATCAGAAATATTTATAACAGACGCCCTCTAAGATTCTGCTTTGCAAGGAAAAGAAATATGTCAACCATTCGTCAAACTGTACCTAATCTTCAGTTAATTTACGACGTGTTAAAATATCATTTTCCATTCCTTCACTGTGTAAGTCTTCAGACAATGTATATACGACAGCAGGTTCTTTCATTATAAATGCTGTCAGGTAGATTTCTGAACACCTTTCTTCAAATCCCTTTGCCTCTTTACGTTTCACCTAAGCATGACCACTAAGTCATTTCCAGATGACTCCTACCCATGTGAATCTGTCAATGCAGACCCAAACTGTGTGTGTGCGTCTGTGTACCACAGACATGCAGCAGTTTCCCTGTGAAAACGGCACACTCCCGCCACACACACAAAAGCCTGATTTAGTGAAGCAAAACAATTTCAATCGTTTAGAAATATGGCCAAAATTAATAACTTGTTTTATTTATCACAATATAAAAGGCAAAAAAAAAAAAAAAAACACAACAAACCCAAAACCCCACAGCACATATACAGTAAAACCCGTAAGAAATGCATGCCTTTAAATCGTCACAACTGCAGAGCAAGAATTGCAAAATGCTCAGAACCACCCCGATGCCATTTTCCCCATTTACACTTTTTCATTGCCATCAGCAGGCTAGGAGTGAATTTACCCACCAAACATCGTGTTCATGACGCAACATGCACACCTGATTTCCCTGCTTTTTTCATTCTCGTGTGGCTGACTCACCATTTCCTTTCTACATCCACATTCAAAGCCTCCGTCGTGAGAACGCTCGTTGCTTACTGCTACGGAAAAAGAAAAGGCAAAGCAAGGAAGGGCCTTCGTGAAATGCTAGCGCCCTCCCGCCAGTCTCCTCCTCGGGGCCCCTTCGGCAGCGAAGGCAGGTCTGCAGACCTCACGTGGAGCGCCTCCCGCATACCAAGGGCTCCCAGTCACATCAGCTCACCGCCCAGGGCACAGTCCCGAGAGGCACTGCCTTCTAGCTCCAGCGCGCTTTCAGCCAACGGCACAAACCCAGGCGACCAAAACCGCGCGTGTGTACAAGCACACACACACACACACGGCACGGGCTCGCGTGCCCACACACACACGCGCACACGGGCAGAGCTCAGCTGGACTCTGCACGCCGATCTGCATTATCGCTCACTTTCAGGCAGCACAACACACGAGGGGCGCGTCTGCAGACCTCCCCCGATGGCCTCACACCGCCCTGTGAGCTGACAACCTGCTCTTCAAGACAGCACGACAAAAGGGGGCACGAGTCGCTGCAAAGCCCGGCACACGGCCACGGCGGCAGGAAAGCACCCCTGTCCTGCAGGAGATGCCCCGAGAGGGGACCCAGGCTCTCTTACCGGCTCTCCGCCCGCCGTGAGCACAGCGCCCCACAGACCCGCTCTGCGGCAGCCCCGGCGTCTGCCTGCCTGTCTGTGCCCGCTGCCTCGTGACGGTCAAGTTCACGCAGCCTCCCCCCGCCCACCCACTCTAACCCAGGGACTCAAGGCTCCCTTGTGACCTCACTGACGACTCCTGACCTCAGGGGGAAACGTTCCCTAGGCTCCTGTGCCTAAACCCCCAAAGCCTTGCCCTTTCAAACCCCTAAAGGCGCGGGTGTCTTCCTCTTTATAATTTAAAAGAAGGAAATACAGAAAAGCCTACTGCATAAATTATACGCAGCTTTGCCTGTTTAACTGTGCTAGACCATCGTATAATGTGTGCAATCCAAGGTTCAATCCCACAACCATAAAGTCAGATGAAACAATGAAGTTTAAAACAGAACAGAACAAAAACAAACATTCAATAGCCTATTTTACGTCTTTCTGTATTTTGGGGTTTATCACACACTCAGGAGGAATGTAACCCAAACAACTAACAAAGTGTTTCCGGAGGTTCTACTGCGTACAAGGCATTCACTGCAGACCACAAAGGGGTCACAGGCTGACCCTGACTTAGCCAATCCGTCACTTCACAATGATCTGCATTGAAAGTCCCCGCTCCCCACCTCCCCTCCTAAGGCAGCGCCCCTCTCACCAGGGTCTCTAACAGCCACACGGAGAGCCCCGACCCTCCCCCGTCCTGCACTTACCCTCCAGGACGAATCTGCTCTTTTTACCACCTGCTTCAATCAACGTCTTCAAAATTCACTGCCGTTACTTCTGACTCTTGCTCATTTAAACAAGTAACACGTGCTACTTTGCAGTATCTCCCACGTTACCGCTATTTCACCAAGAGTGACTTTTTCATTTTTTCACACCTGCTTGATTTTAAGCACCGCGCTGCTGCGTTAGTGTGACACCCATTTAGCATTTAAATAAGTCTGCAAGGAACGCTGGTGTGGTTATCCCCTCATCCAGGGAAGGGAAGTTATTGGGAAGTTATTAGCAAGCTTAGGTGGCCTGATGCAACCACACGGAGAAGGAGAGTAAGAATTTGAACCTGTGTCTGCCCCCCCCCCCCAAATGCCCCATTCTTTGCACTAGTTTTCATCTCCATGTATTATTTTACCAAGTACAGGATCCCATCACTAAGAGAGGGTGCCATCCACCCCAGGCCAGCTCCATACCTGTCTATACCTCAGAGCACAATGTGAGGCCATCCACGTAACAGGCATCCAGTAAGAGCCTGGTGGCTGATTAGGGATTTCACCCACTTACTGCCCAAAAGGTATGTTCCTGATGTTTACAAACTGAGTAACTCAAAACACCTTGTAAGAATACAGCTTCAACACTTTATTTTAGAATGGTTTTAGATTTACAGAAAAATTGCACCGAGAGTGTCCCCATGTACCCTACACCCCAGTTTCCCCTACTGTCTACACGTTACATGAGTACCTTTGCCGTAACTAGTGACCCCAATCTTGGTACATTAATATTAACTAGAGTCTACACTTTATTCAGGCTTTCTTCACTCTCACCTAATAGTCTTTTTCTGTCCCAGGATCCCAGCCAGGACACCACACTGCATTTAGTTGTCACATCTCCTTAGGCTCCTCCCACCTAAGCGACAGCTTCCCAGACTGTCCTTGTTTTCCATGCCCTCGATGGTTCTGAGGAGTACCGTGCAGGCATTTTGCAGAATGTCTCTCAACTGGGATGTGTCTGACGTTTTTGTCGTGATTACCCTGGAGTTACGGATGTGGAGGGGAGACCACAAGAGGTGAATGCCCTGCTTACCATACAATACCAAGGACCATGCTATCAACACCACAGTCTGCCGATCAGCCGGTAGGGTCAGGTACAGCGTGCACCAGCTTCTCCTCGGTCACATGACTTGCACCCCACCTTTTCACCCTGCCCTCTGTGGAAGGAGCTTACCATATGGAGCCCATATTACAGGAGTGAAGGGCTCTGCTCCACCCCCTTGAGGGCAGAGGATCTACAGAGATCTGGAATTTTTCTGCACAGATTTGTCTCTTCTCCCCCACTTATTAATATACCCAATCATTTACATGTTATCAGTATGGATTCAGGGATACTTTATATATGCTGGGTTATAATCCTGCACGACTTTATTTCATTGCAGCTCTGGTGATACGTAACTCTAAGTGGACCCCTGTGTCCCCCTGGCATAGCCTCATTGTTGCAGGGTTTTTTGTTTTTTGTTTGTTTGAATACTTCCTTACTTTCAGGGCACAAGACACTCCATACTCGTTTTGCACACACCCTGCCCCAGCCGTAGCGTCAGCCGTTCCTCCAAGGAGCCCTGCGTCCTTCTCACGGAGAAGCGTATTAGAAATCAGGATCTGGGTGCTGCTTTTGTTCTAGGAATCCATTTTTAAAGGAGACCCTCTATGAAAAATTACATTGTAAAGGGGAAGCACTTTTATAATATTAAGGTTTATCACTGGGTTTTCATATATCCATGTTTCCTAGAACAAGGCGTAATTATCAGGGCGTATAAGATGCTCAAAGCCTACGCTGTGTTAATGCCATTAAGACTCCACGTCGTAAATACCTGTAAAAAGTTGAATACAAATGTGCCTTTACTTGATACAGTACATTCATGTCCTTGAGAAAGTACACAAATAAGAAGGAAACAGAACATGATAAGCACCCTGGCACACTGAAATGCCAAAAGAACTCCTCCTCATAGCCGCTGGGGCAAGCCTGGTGAAGCCTCAACCCTTCCCCAGGTCACTTCACCTGCACTGAGCTCTTATAGTCCAAGGACGCCAACACTCCAAGTCAGAGTATCACCAAGGAGCCCGTGCTTACAGCATCCTTCGCTCCCCCACACGCTCGTGCTGTGAACGGGACACAGCGAAGTTAACCAAGCCAGAGAGACCAGTAAAATGAAGATGGCGACAGAAATGGACATCATGTTGCAGAGAATCACGCCAAGAAGCCTCTCTGGAAACATCCAGACGGTCGACCACGCAGGCCTCACCTCCCCGTCCAGGAAGCACACTCACTGAAGACCAATCTCTCACGTCCCTTGGCCAAATCCCAGGGCTGGCAAACCTTCTCTGTCTGGTTTTATGGGAGTACGGCCACACCCATCTCTTTATGGACTGTCCCCGGCTGCCCCCGGGCTACAAGGGCAGAGATGTCAGCACAGCAGGAACACTGAGTTCCTTAAAGCCCAAAGTACTTACCATCCGATCCTTTGCGAAGTCTGAGCTAGAGCTGCGACTGTCAGGCTTGAGTAACGCGCGGCCTCGTTTTAAATTTTAAAACCTTTTCTTCTTGGGGATTCTCAGCACCGACCAGATTTTAAAAATTGAGATGAGGTTCGCAAACCCTAAAATTCACCCTTTGGAAGCGTATGATTTAGTAGCTTTCAGTAAATTCACAGGGTGGTGCATCCATCACCACTATCTAATTCCAAAGCGTTTCCCTCACCGGCAAAGAACTCCACACCCGCTGGCAGTGACTGCCATTCGCGCGGGCCTTCATTCCTGTCAGACACCCATCCCCCTTCTGTCTCTACGATCTACCTGTTCTGGGCAGCATACACGCACAGAATCACGCAACGCGTGGCTTTTTATTATATTGTTAAATGTGTCTAAATATATTTTCCTTATTTTTATAGCTCTTAGACTATAAAACACACAACAGATTTGCAAGTGATGTGGGAAAAGAACTATGAAGCCAACGTGACTTTAATGGCTTTGCTGGGAATGAACCCTTCCTTTCGTGGCTCCGGACACCCCATTTCTCGTGGGTTCAGCTACCCTGGGTCCCCAGATGCCACGAAAGGCCTCATCACTCGTCTCCGGACAGACAGGACCCCGAGCTCTGCTGGCACGGCACCCTGATGACTTGTCCCTCGTCTCGGCGGGAGAGCTGGGTTCACGTGTGAGCCTGGACTCATTCTCTCCTCCCTGCACGGGACAGCAACCTCATTACCTCTGACAGTGGGGCTCCCCCCCCACACAAGGCACGACCGTGCACACCGTCCAGAATATCCTGGTGAGAATGTTAAGATTCACACAGAAATAAAGACACAAAAGATTCAACTCGAAAGGAGAACAGGCACGTTTTCCAGGAACCCATGTGCACCAAGTGCTACCTCTGAGAAAACCTCAAGTCCGTGCACTTTGCCGGCTAGCGCCCTCTCACTGCCCGCGCCGCTGTCTTCCTCCTTCACCTCCCGTCCTGACGCCAGCTGCTGGTGGAGGTGGCGCGACGTCCGCAGTGCCAGGGGAGAGCAGGTGCCGCCTGGGGGGCCGAGGGGATCCACCCACTCCTAGGCTTCGCGCACATTTCACGTCCACTTGGAAATATTTTAATGCATCTTACGCTGCTTAAGAGGCAAATCGCAGAACCATTCTTTTTTATTTTCAACGTGTGGACCTTCAGAAAGTTTATGAGAAAACTGATTTCTGGGACTAGCTGCAGGCGTCTCACCACCACTTAACACACCGAGTATGAGGAAATCAACTCTGACGGCCAAGGGTCCACCTCACCTCTGACTGATGGCAGCCGCGTATAAGATGCGCTCTAACTCTAGAGAGGGTGTCACTTCAAACTGAACCTTAAAAATAAACCCACTTCACTGGGACTTCCCTGGTGGCACAGTGGTTGAGTATCTGCCTGCCAATGCAGGGGACACGGGTTCGAGCCCTGGTCCAGGAAGATCCCACATGCCACGGAGCAACTAAGCCCGTGAGCCACAACTACGGAGCCTGCGCTCTAGAGCCCGTGAGCCACAACTACTGAGCCTGCATGCCACAACTACTGAAGCCCACATACCTAGAGCCCGTGCTCCACAACAAAGAGTAGCCCCCGCTCTCTGCAACTAGAGAAAGCCTGCACGCAGCAACAAAGACCCACGCAGCCAAAAATAAAATTATAAAATTTTTAAAAAAGGAAAATGCGAAGTGGAAAGGGGGGGAGGGGGGGGAAGAAAAAAAATAAACCCACTTTAGGAGTGACCACTCAAGGGGTACAAGGTCTCCTTTTGGGGTGATGAAAATCTTCTGGGACTAGACGGTGGTGATGGATGCCTAATGCTCTGAAAGTACTAAGTGTTACTAAATCACATACACACTCAAATGGTCCACTTTACATCATGTGGATCCCACCACAATTATAAAATAAATAAAATCTTTTCAGCCCCATTTCAAAAAAAGCGTAAGTTACTTATTTTTTATTTTATGTTTTAAAACTTTTATTTTATGTTGGAGTCTAGTTGAATAACAATGTTGCATTAGTTTCAGGTGTACAGCCAAGTGATTAAGTTATACATAGACATGTATCTACTCCTTTTCCAAATTGTGTTCCCATTTAGGTTGTTACATAATATTGAGCAGAGTTCCCTGTTTTACACAGTAGGCCCTTGCTGGTTATCCATTTTAAATACAGCAGCATAAGTTCCTTCGAGTAACTTAAAAATTAAAGCAAGTCATTTACAGGAACCTCACAAACAGCAGCCAACGTGACCCAACATACAGACACCTTACAAAGCCTGTGAGTCCCAAGGGACGGGGGTCAAACTGGACAGATGTCCGGTCCTCGAAGCCATCTCGTCAGGGAGCCTGACCTCGGTGCGCCCGAGACTCACTGCCCACTGGTCTTCTCCAGACAATGATTTCAGAGTTCTAATATAAAACGCCAACACAGACAGGAAGGAACACAGGAGAAACCTGCTGCAGTTAAGCTGCCTCGTCCTTGCCCAAGAGAGAAAAGCCTGCGTCTGGTGCCTGGTCTCCAAAGTTCCCGAACATTGCTCAAGAAGCCCTGGGGAGAGGCAGGTGTGAGAAGGATACGTGGACTCAACCACGACCCTCCCAGTCATCAGGGATGCCCTTGATCATCTCTGTGAAGCAAGTTTTCATCCTAACGTGGCTTTGCCACGTCCACTTCTGCAACGAAGCTCGATCTCGTTACCAGCCTGCAAGAATGCTACGGTGCCTCTCACAGGCCGTACCTTCCGCAGGGGAGGAACCACAAGTCGGTGTTCACAGTTCACGGATGAGACGTGCTCATGTTCCCAACACGGATTCACCACACAGCCTGGATTAAGACATGTGACTTCACCCATTAACGGTATGAACATGAGGATTAAGTAGGGTGCCACACTCGGTCCCATTAGAAGAAACAGGAATCAGAGACCTGGTCCTTGACAATTCGGTTCTTTTGCTCAGGCTTAGTTGCCCCGCGGCACGTGGGATCTTAGTTCCCCGACCAGGGATCAAACCTGCGTCCCCTGCGTTGGGAGGTGGATTCTTAACCGCTGGACCACCAGGGAAGTCCTGACAATTCGGTTCTTGAGCCAAGAGGAAAGCACTTTAATGAGACAATGAACCAGAAGAGTCTAGAAGAACTGAAAGGCAGCAAAGATCGTCTCAAAAGCAGTCAGAGGAGACGTTGCCGACACCTCTGCCACCGTGAAGAGCATTAACTACGTAAGGCGTGTTTAAACCCACATGGCCGCCTCCCAGGCCATCCCAGCCCTGACATGGTACGCTGACTTAAAACACGGCGTCGAGCAAGGAAGCACGGGTGGAAGGATCAAAAGCAGATGACGAGTGTCGGTGTGTTCTTGTGGGTTTCTGGAGAAAGGCAAAAACACCAAAGCGTACCGGTACGTGCAAGTTCGACCAAGGGCAACTGACAAGGTTTTGAGCTTTTTTTTTTTTTTTTTGGCTGCATTGGGTCTTCGTTGCTACGCACGGGCTTTCTCTAGTTTTGGCGAGCAGGGTCTACTCTACGTTGCAGTGCGCGGGCTTCTCAATGCAGTGGCTTCTCTTGTTGCGGAGCATAACTCTAGGTGCGCGGGCTTCAGCAGTTGCGGCACGCGGGTTCAGTAGTTGTGACTCGAGGGCTCTAGAGCAAGGGCTCGGTAGTTGCGGCGTGTGGGCTCTAGGGCGCAGGGCTTCAGTAGTTGTGGTGCACGGGCTCAGTAGTTGTGGCGCACAGGCTCAGTAGTTGTGGCTCGCGAGCTTAGTAGCTCTGCGGCATGTGGGATCTTCCCAGACCAGGGATCAAACCCGTGTCCCCTGCCTTGGCAGGTAGATTCTTAACCACTGCACCACCAGGGAAGTCCCAAGGGTTTGAGCTTTGAAGACAGGAGTCAACTGAGAAGAAAGGAGACCAGAGGATAGAAGAGCAGAGGGTCCTGTCAAACAGCTGTGGAAGTCTCTCCATCCAAGAAGAGGGGCCGTGGACTCTTGGCTTTTCCCTCCCCCACCCCTGCCCCCAACAAAGGACCCGCGTGCAGCCACCGGGGCAATCAGCCACCGGGGCAACCAGCCACCGGGGCAACCGGCCGACGTGTGTCAGAACCCTCTCAGAGGGCAGAAGCTGCCTTCACAAGTGGGGTCTGGGGAGGACCGCTTCCCCGCCGCGTCCAGAACTCGGATGCCTGGGTCCCGTCTCCACTGCTGTCCCTCAGCGCCGCAGGGGTTAACATTTCGGCACAGTCTCTGCCCACACCCCACTGCTCCGTGGACCTGGCTCCCTGGCCTCACTTTCTGCTCCGGGGCCCCAAGCCCTGGAACCCTCAAACCACTGCCTAACAACGCGTCCTTCAGAATAACGCCAAGTCACGAGACCACACCAGCACGTAAACAAATCTGTGCCTTGTCCTGACTCTGCTTTTCCTGAAGCCACACGGGTATAAACACAAGGGGAAACTGTAGTTACAAACCGAGACGTAAAAACACACCACTGGAGCCCGGGCCCAGGGTCTTCCGACAGCCGCTGCTCTTCATCTCTGGGAGGACGGAGGTTTGTGTCTGAGCAAGGGCCCTGGGCACGGGAGACAGTGCACTGCCCGAGAGGAAGCTGTGCCGATGCCAGGCTCCACCCCAGAAAACTTCCGAGCTTGAGTTTCACCTTGTGATCATGCCAGCGTGGGCTTCCTAATTACCCAGCACAGCAGTTCGGAATGGAAAGCTTCAACTGCCCCTTAGCTAACTGAAGGCCCAGGAGAAGTAAACGTCTTCCCCAAAGCAACAAATGAGGGGTGCAGCTCGGATGGGCAACGCTCTCTCTCACTCTGAAACCTACTCGCAAGCAGCCTGTGGAGTAAATGGAAATCAGTCTTGGCATCAAGCTCTGTACCGCAAATCACCTCTCGGGGCAAACGTACAGGAAGGTGACCCTCAGGTGGGCTTAGCTGGTTGATGAAATTCACGTGAAATTAAAGAGCTTGGTTTCATACAGACTCCACCTTCCGGCTCTTAGTGGGATTTAGGATTTATTCTTATTCTCCCCCCGCCCCTCCTCTCCCATCTGTCCCAACAAAATACAAGCGTGCAGGTCAGAGCCAGCCCGCTGGCAGCAGCTCCTGTGGGGGCAGAAATGGCTGGGAGGAGGCCGGAGAACAGGAACCTGCCAGCGGCCACAGCTGCCCGGGCTCTTCTCCTACAAGACCTGTCTGCAGAACCCCCAGACGCAGTCCTCTAGAAGACTCTCACGTGTGAGGAGCACGAACCCAATGTGATAAAACTTAGCTTTCTTTCAAGGCTTAAAACATGACACTGGCCAACAAGTCCGCGTACCAAATTTGAGATGTGGATGACTTCCCTCTGACAGGCAAGGAAAGCCCGCTTCACGTACTGTCATGTACACTAAAATCGTCAATGCAATTTCAGCAAGCAGGTCGTGCCAACATGGAAGCACTATTCCCCACGGTCCAGAAGGAGCACAGAGCCTCACCTCCACTCTGCCCAGGGTCTGCCAGGGGCGCTACCGGCCGTCCAGGCAGGGAGAGAGCAGCCAGCGAGGGGGCAGCTCCATGAGAAGCGGCAGAGGGGGCACCGGAACCCCTGGTCCCCACACGCCGTTTACAGTGCGATGGGCGTCCGCTCAGAAGGTCACTCTTAGAAAGGGAATTAGCCACCAGAAGGTATGTGCAACTCCACGCCGGCAACAGCCCTCCAAAGAGGCTTCCCTGTTTCCCCTCTTCACCAGCTGCTCGTTAGGATGGCAGCTCCTTTATTTGAAATGCTAGGACATCAAGTGTGACCTTGTCTGGACAACGATGAAAGGCCACTTCCTGAGAGAGCGGATGCAGCAGACAGAACTGGTTAAAGGCATTAGAGAGAAGCAGAGACATTCCTCCTAGTATTATGAGCTAACTCTGCTCCCCCCTTCATACCTTGAAGTCCTAACCCCCCAGGACTTCAGAAGGTGATGGAATGAAGCTCCTTCAAGAGGTGATTAAGGCAAAATGAGGGCATGGGGGTGGACCCTAATCCAATCTGGCTGGTGTCCTTCTAAGAAGAGATCAGGACAGAGACACACACGGAGGGAAGCCCAGGTGAGGACACAGGGAGAAGGCAGCCGCCTGCAAGACACCGAGAGAGGCCCTGGGAGAAACCAACCCTGCCAACACCTGGAGCTTAGACTCGGGCCTCCGGAGCTGTGAGAAAATAAATGTCTGTTGCTGATGCCGCCCAGACCCTGGCAGTTTGTTATGGCAGCCCAAGCAAACTGCTACACAGAGCTTCCAAGGTCCCCGCGACACTGGGGCAGGGAGCAGACTGCCGTTAGTCAGGACACCTGAGCTTGGAGATACGGTGCAAAACCTCCAAAAACAGTGGGCGCTGGCTCTGGAAACATGATGGGTGAGAAGGCCGCTCACATGAGAACACAGCTGGAGGCAAGCAAACACTGCGAGATCTTCTCCCGAGGGCCTGGGTCCTGCTCAAACACCACCTGTCCTGCCCATAACCCCCAGGCAGAAGTCGCCTCACCCTCGTCCCTCCGAGATTGGGAACCATCCCGTAACTTTCCACAGAGATGATAATTACGCGTCACCGCTTCAGTGCCGAGTGTTGGTGTCTCTCCTTCCCTCCTCCACTGGGAGGCCCTTTGGGGCAGAACCTTTGTCCTACTTTATCTAGAATACAGAATCCTGAACCTCACAAAAATGTTCTCAATTCAATTGTTCTCTTGATGCTCTTCTGGCATCCCAACAAACACAACAAAAGCCAGTGTTCATTATCACGTTCCAGTTAACAGATCAGCAATTCGATTTCTTTACACAGATATGTTACATTAATTTATGCAAAACACCGGGCATCTTTAAATCTTTGCATTATAGATTTGGTTTTGGTGAGCAAAGGACAGTCCCTTGCCTGCATTTTCATTTCTTTTGTTCTCCAATTTAATGTTTCAAGGGCACTCTTTCTCGCGTATACTTCAGAAGATAAACATTTTCTCAAAAAAACGCCTCTTCGACATCCCTAATCTAGGATTTCACTGAGTCTCACCACTCTTTAAAAGCACACACAATGATTCTGAAAATTGCTGGGTTTGTAGCTCAAAACCAGAAAGCTTCTGGAACTCGTTCCTTCAGAGTGGTTACGCAGCCTGCCAGAAGACACAGCTGTGAAGCGGGCAGCATGTGGTCCCTCCCCGGTTCCTCTTGACCCTTTCGCTGCTGACAATACCGTTACAACACACACACACACACACACACACGCACACACACACACACACACACACACCCGTATGTACGTTACAAACCATTTGTTATGACTCTCCACAGCAGGAGAGCTGAACTCCAGCCAGCACATGCATGTCTCTCTGCAGGGTAAATGCCCGAGGCCTCCGTGCAGGAGCGAAGCCCGAGCCCGAGCCCAAACCTCGCCGCACTGCGCCGCACTGCGCCGCACTGCACGGCACTGCAGCACGGCACTGCAGCACGGCACTGCACGGCACTGCAGCACGGCACTGCACGGCACTGCATGGCACTGCAGCACGGCACTGCAGCACAGCACTGCACGGCACTGCAGCACGGCACTGCACGGCACTGCACGGCACTGCAGCACGGCACTGCACGGCACTGCAGCACGGCACTGCACGGCACTGCAGCACGGCACTGCAGCACGGCACTGCATGGCACTGCAGCACGGCACTGCACGGCACTGCAGCACGGCACGCACTCTCATGACTGCAGCAGGGCCCGGAAGTGGCTTTGATAAAGGTGACAGCTGGCACTTGGCACGTGACCTGCTCGCAATCCAAAGCCATAAAGCTCTAACTGTGCCGCTCAGACACAGCTCAACTCTGTACGTGTATCATTCACGGACCTTCCTCTCTCAGCCAGGGGTTTCTGGTCTTGGCCGTGCAGGCTGGTAAGCAACTGCCACCACATCCTACATACGCACACACAGACCACCATGCCTGCTCCCTCAGAGCCACCGACACTCTTGTTCAGGGCTAGCAGCACTCAGCTTGCAGCCAAATGAAACAAAACCCCGTTATGTAAGGCTCTCAAAAGCAAGCATTTAAATTGGTCATCTCTGGGACAGAATCTTCAATTTTGAGGTTGGTGTTTAATTTGAGTAGCACGCCAACTCCCAGAGATCCTCAAGGAACAGAAAAACATGCACTCAGCGACCCTACTGTGTACAAATTTGCTTCCATTCTTCCATCAGCCCTTTTATAATAAGGTTATACCCCAGTTCCTGCAGTGACCTACACTTCCCCCTCCTGCCCTCCTCACGGATGAGGGTCCAGACAACATTATGTATTTCACCTAAATTCCACCCTCACTGCAGTGACACTGGACACACTTGAGAATCAGGGCACATAACAGTGTAATACTGCTGCCATTCCGTTCTTTCAGATGCTCTGATCCCCTCTTGGGGAGCCAACCGACTTGATTTCTATTTTAAAGCTCAAAATTAAGTCATTAAATAAGGCCAATTGAGAAAGGCTTGCCCTAGTCCTTTGACTAACAATCCTTCCAGACAATGTGGATTTCCAGACCCAGCAACTCAGCTGCACCCTTGACGTTAAAGCATCCCTTCAGTTGGCCGTTCTGGATAAAGCACGTCATTCAAGCCCACTACCCTGGGTTTCTCGTTCTGTGAACATAAAGAACTTTACTGTACGGAAAACAGCAGCTGTTTTAAGAACCAAAAATGCCACGATGGCGTTCAGAGGGCCCCCGCCCTGGGGATGCTTCTCCCGCCGGCAGTGGTGTAGGGCTGAGGGCTTGGTCCTGGGGACGCTGGAAATTGAACCCGCTTAGTGGTCACTTCAGGTCTGGCGGAAACCAGACACCCAAGCACTTTTAACCTAGCACTCACCCACCATAATGCAGCCCACCCCAAGACGCCTTCTTAGTAACCCCAAGTCCAACAGTCTCCTACCTTGGGGTGGGGCATCCCTCCTCGGCCTGGACTGAGGAAGAGAGTTCTCTGCGCTCACCGGGGTCCTCTGTTTGCCGTCGCGCTTCCACAGACGCTTCCTGCCAAGGGTGGTACAACGAGACACCCGGTCATCAAGCTGCCGCCTCCGAGACCTCTGTGATCACGAACCCTTCATTGTGGGTTCGCCCTGTGAGCCCGCACCACGAAGGCAGTGACACCGCCTGCCGTCAGCCAGCCACGGGACCCACGAGCCCGGCTCTCCAGAGCGTCTCATCGAAATGACTCAACA
Source organism: Balaenoptera ricei (assembly GCF_028023285.1). Lineage (NCBI taxonomy): Eukaryota > Metazoa > Chordata > Mammalia > Artiodactyla > Balaenopteridae > Balaenoptera > Balaenoptera ricei. Next base: position 7,358,818 of record NC_082660.1, on the reverse strand, counting down.
AGACCGTGCGTCCCCTTTGGCTCTGGGCAGGAAGCAGAACTCCTACGTGAGGGTCATAAACCTTTGTGACACACTGGCCCCAAAACCCTAATCAAATCAAACCCAGCTGGTCACGGCTCCCTGCAGCGAATCCTCAAGCCCCGGGACCTGGAGTCTGGGAGCCTTGTTTCTTGACCGAGCAAGCATGGAATTCTCAGAGGTCACACTGCACGGGGCATGGGCACACGGTCGCGGTGTTTGCAGGCCTTTCTGCACCAGGGGGCCACACAGAAACCTGCACCTCTCTTCACATGCGGACGTTCATTATTGTGTAACAAACCGATGACTGGTTCTTCTTAAAAGAACCTCCATCTGATGCTGCAGGAAATCTTTTCTTTGAAACGTACAAATGCAGATGGAAGGGGGAGAAAAAGCAGAGAGAGTGGGAGAGGAAGACTGACTATGGACTTTGAAGTATGGATACATATATGTAGCTTTTTAGAAAGCTTCCCATCACTTTTCACCATCAAAACTCCTACTTTAAAAAAAAGTGAAATAGTCTAACGCTCTGCATTTTCAATTACATTTGCCCCAGAACAATCTTTAAAAATATTTGACCAAAAAAAAGGACTAAGAAGAATACTAATAGCATCAAGTGACATCAATGTTTGAAAACTATCTATCATGTGTTGTCTTAAGCCTTGCTATAAAGCACCCCTTGTAATTTCAGAGGAGAGCTTGCCATTTTCTATCATTTCGCCCAATTTCTTCCCTTTGTATTAAGGGCAAGCTAATCAAAGGGAAAGACCGCTTCAGCGAGAGCTGACGATGAGGCTGGGAACTCGAGCTGTGCGTGAAAACAGGGCACTCGCAACCGTCATGAGCGTATCGACTGTGTCCCCAGGTGCCGACACTAGAAACGCTGGTGCACGGAAACGCTCAGACAGCTGGACGCAAGTCACAACGGCAATGGGCCATGATATTCCGGGGCTGTCCTATACGTGCCTTAAGATGGGACTGGGGTGGCTCTGTCCTGCCTCCCCGCAGGACGCTTACCTGCTTGTAGAGGTCGGTCGAGGGCGACGACCGGGACCTTCCGTGGATGTACCGCGGCCTCTCGTGTTGGTCCAGACCCACATCCAGGATGTCGTCTGCCGAGTGGTACCTCCCAGAACTCCTGGCTTCCGGGGCTTTCCTCTGCTCCCTCCACGAGGCTTGATACTCTGCAAAGGTTCCCAGCCTCTGAGGCGGGTCTGATCTCCCCACCTTTCCCTCCTTTCCGGGGCCCGCTGTCCAAGGCCTCTCTGGCTTCTCCTTGGGGAACCCACAGGGTGCCGGCCTCAGCCCCGGCCGCTGGCCTACGGGCTTGCTGGTTTCCTCAAAAAACTTCCACCTGTCGGCAAAGGTGCGCGCGGCCTCGTCGGCAGGTGCGGGGCGCTGGCGCGGGCGGTCATCCCCCGCGAGCCCCACCGCGTTCATCTTCTCGGGCTCGGAGTAGGACTTCAGTTTCTGCTCGGCCGTGAAGCGCCTCCGGCCTGCGATGCGCGGGGCGTGCAGCGCGCCGCCGGCGCTCGAGGGCAGCCTGGCCGGGGCCGCCTCCCAGACGCGAGGGAGGGTGTCGGGGTCCGACGGGCAGGGCTCCAGGTCGCGGCGCCTAAACGACGTGGCCCTCAGGACGCGGGCCTGCGCCTCCTTCAGGTGGTCCTTGTAGGTGCTGGAGAAGGCGGCTTCCGGGGCGCCCCCTGCCGGCTGCACCCCCCAGCCGCGCGCCTCTGCCTCGGCCTCCTCCTCCGCGGCGCCGGCCAGGGTTGCCGTGCTCCGGCTCTTCTGCAGCCTGGCTCGCCGCAGCTGGATCTCGTTCCTCAGGGTGGTGGCGAAGCGGTCGCTCCTCCGCAAGGGTTTGCCCGCCGGGGCCTCGGGCGGCGGCCTCTCCGGGGCGCCCTCGTGGCCGGCCTCGGGCCGGCGCGCCCCTTCCTGGGTCAGCGAGTGCAGCATGGGCGTCTGCAGGGGGCAGATCTCGCCGCCCCCGTGGGCACACGCGAAGCCGCCCGCGCCCCTCTTCACACTGGCTGTTTCCACGAGGCCGGCCCCGGGCGGTTCCTCGGCGCCCTCGCAGTGGCCCCCGGCCTCCCTGTCCGCCGGCGCCACCCTCCCCCTTGGCCGGGCGCCCGGGGGCCCCTCGAGCCGGGGCGGGTGGCAGCGGGGCTGCGCGGCCGGGGCGCCCCCCTGCGGGCCGCGTCTGGAGGTCACGCAGTAGTAGCGGCTCTGGGCGCCGCAGTCCCCCTTCCGGTCGCCAGCGCTGGGCCGCCCCGCCGGAGCGGGGCTGTCACCCGGGAAGCGCTCGGCAGGCGGCTGCTCCCTGAGCCACGTGGCGGCACCGGGCCCCTCGAGAAAGAAGGGGCTCTCGTCGCTGGAATGGCGCGGGTGCTGGCACGCGGGCGGAGGCTGCGGGCAGCGCACGTCCGTGCTGGACAGGGAGGCCTGGAGCCGGCCGGGGGCCCCCGGGAGGGCCCTGGCCCCGCCGTCGCAGGGCGGCCCCCCGCAGTCCAGCGGCACAGCCGGCGCACAGCCCGAGCTCCCGGCCCTCCTCCCGTCGCCCAGGCGCGCTGGTCTCTGCGGCTGATCGGCCACCTCCGGTCTCCAGTCGCTGTGGGACTGAGCGCGGGTCAGGCCCGGAGGGCACTGCGTGGTGGCCGCCTCGGAGAACAGAGGGCCCTGGGTCTTCTCGTGGCTCTTGGTGGCAGCAAAGCTGTCGCTGCGGAGAGGGGGAGGGGGCGGAGGAGGGGACGAAGAGGCCTTTTTCTTATCGGGAACGTACCAGACTGGCCCAGAACTGGACCTCCCGGAAGCAGCTAGCTTGGGCTCAGGACTGTCCTCGGGCCTGGGGCTCCTGCTGCTGTCACAGGGGACCCTGGGGGGGACGCACCCGAGCCTCTCGTCCACACACTGAGGGTCGCCGGCAGCCAGGCCCTGCCGGTCGCTGCCTCCGGCCGAGGCCTCCCAAAGGCCCACTTTGTAGAGAATGTTCTCGGCAGAGGACGCATCCGCCTTGGGCAGGGTGTGGTCGGGCGTGCTGGAGCTGGTGGAGAAGGAGCCGTAAGCGGAGTCACGCGTGTTCGGGCCGCCCAGGTGGTCGATGCTGCTGTTGGACCTGGCGGCCGAGAGGCGCCCGGAGGGGGAGGACCGGGCAGGCTGGCCCAGGCTGTCCACGCTCCCCAGGGAGCTGAAGTGCTCAGAGGTGCGCTGCAGATTTGTCTGCTCCCACACGCCGCTCGACAGGTCCTGGGAGGAGGAGCTAGGAAACGAGAACCACAGGCAACAGGGTGCTTTAGAGTCAAGTTGCAGCAAAGGGCAAGACGAGACAATGCAGGTAGGAGCGGCTGGCCCTGGGCAGAGAGCAGCCACTCTTCCTGGAGCGAGATCCCTGGGTGCGGCACATCTAAGTTCTCCCGTTTCAAAGAGCAGCTTTCCGAGGGCAGGCTGAAAGGACCGAGTCCTACCCACAGGATGCCTGCCCCCAAACAGAAAACCTTCCACGCTGCAGTACATCTCTCAGCTCTACACCCACAGGCTGGACCACGTCCAGAGCAGGCAGCAGCAGGCAAAGCCCCTGTGAACACCTTTATCCTCAACCACTGGTTAAGTATCGCAGATAGCAAACCGCAGCCCATGAGCTGAGAATGGCTTTTAGATTTTTTTAATGGGGGCGGGGCGGGGCACGGAATCAAAAGAGTACTTCCTGATGCGTGAAAAGGATATGAAATTCAGATTTCAGTGCTCATAACTAGAGTTTGACGGGAACTCGGTCACGGCTGTGTGCTTTGCTCCCAAGGGCAGAGCTGAGCAGCTGCCACGGACACTGGCCCCCCAGCCTGAGATATCAATCCTATCTGGCCCCTTGCAAGATGATTTTGTGGACCCCTGGTTGAGTGCAGGAAATGATTCATACTATGGACTGCTAACACAAAGAAAGCCATCAAAAGACAATGATCTTCAACTTAGAAAGGCAAGTTCAGAGATAACATGACTTTTCCAAACCCAGATATTAAATCACAGGCATACCTCATTTTGAAATGAGGTATGCCTGTGACTTAATGAAAGCTCAGATGATGATTAGCAGTTTTTAGCAATAAAGTATCTTAAGACTAATGTATGTACTTTTTTTTTTAGACATAGTGCTACTGCACACTTAAAGCTCTCAATAATGAAACTATTTATCCAGGCATGTTAAGTGCTTTCATTAAAGCTCAACAAAGCTGGAACATTCACGCTTCAGGAAAAAAACTGGCTGCTTGAGGTTCGAGGAGAACCAGGATGAGAAAGAGAAACTGTGACCCGGGCAAGGACACAAAAGTGTGAGCTAGCTAAGGCGTATGAGGGAGGCAATGACCATTCCACGCCACATCTTCAGAGGACAGACCACGTACCCTTCGCAGAAATGGGGCAAGCTCTTCTCCGTCCTCCCACCAGTATTCCTGAGTGGGTCTTCCCAGGAGATCCCAAGTCCAAGCAGATACAAACAAAGCTAAGCACTTCTTCCACAGGGCGTATGTGTTTCTTTAATCAAGAAACCGCCAAATGGGCTTAATGAAATATAAGGCCCACTTTTTACTTAAGTTTTACCTCACGAATGAGAATCTGGTTTTTCAAAAATACCCTGGACTTCAACTATTATAATCTCTTACAGCTTGAAACAGGTAATACTGTATTTAAGACCTATTTCCTTCACAGCAGACCAGTATTTACTAACAGCCAAAACCTGATTTTGAAATGGTTATGTTAGCTCCAAACACACACACATACGGACACACACAGTCATGCATACCACAAAGAGGCGCACACGCAGAGATACACACACATACCCAGATACATACACACACACAGAGGTACACATACACACTCACACATGCACCTGTGTACCCACCCCACAGCCACACCAGTGCTGTTACCATCCTCCTTCTAACAGACCAGTGAGGACACTGGCCACTAACCGCAGGCGACTGGTCAGCTCCATGTGACCAGGAGGAGCAACTCCAAGCCAAATACCCCCATGGTGTGGTCCCATGTTTGCCTTGCATTAGCCCCTCTGACCCCAAAATGTGGGCTGCAGAGAAGCCAGGTTGAGCAGCGCCCCCCGTTCCACCAGCTCACCATTCTAACATCCTCTGTCTCACAGTCACCAAGAAACCACCAGGCCTGGCACACGGGCTGTGAAGCCCCCTGGTTTCCCCTGTACCTCCACCTCCACACAGCAACCTGGGGGTTGGGGAGAGAGTGCTGGTGTTTAACAGAATTTCCTGGGGAGCTTTGGCCAAAAAGCCTGCCCAGCAATAAGTAATGTGGTGGCTGTGGACACCTGGGTGACGTGGACAGCCACCCCACTTGGCTGGCCCAAAGGGGTTCAGCCAGAAAGGGAAGTCTCCAGGCTCCTGATTCATCAGCTGGAGAACATAAATGAGGAAGCACACTTGCTTGTCCTTTCTCGTGGTGTTTTATTTTTTGCTTTCAAGCATTATACACCTGCCTACTCAGTGAAAAAATTTAGAGTCCTACCGGTAATGGTGTGTCCACGGCCTTTTCTCATCAGAAAAAGAACACCATTCTGAGGTCAAGAAAGACGCTATTTAAAACACAACAATCCAAAATCTATGGGACACAGCAGAAGCAGTTCTAAGAGGGACGTTTAGAGCAATACAAGCTTACCTCAGGAAACAGACAAACAACTCAAACAACCTAACCTTATATCTAAAGGAACTAGAAAAAGAACAAACAAAGCCCAAAGTTAGTAGCAGAAAAGAAATCATGAAGATTGGAGCAGAAATAAATGAAATACAGACTAAAAAAACATTAACAAAGATCAACAAAACTAAAAGCTGATTCTTCGAAAAGGTAAACAAAATTGATAAATCTTTAGCCAGACGCATCAAGAAAAAAAGAGGGCCCCAAATCAATAAAATCAGAAATGAAAAAAGTTATAACTGATACCACAAAAACACAACCTAGAAGAAATGGACAAATTTCTAGGAAAGTACAATCTCCCAAGACCAAACCAGAAAGTAGAAAATACGAACAAACCAATTACCAGCAATGAAAACTCAATCTAAAAAAAATAAATAAATAACTCCCAACAAACAAAAGTCCAGGACCAGATGGCTTCATCTGGTGAACTAATACTTTCCTTCTCAAACTATTCTAAAAATTGCAAAGGAAGGAATGCTCTGAACTCATTCTACAGGGCCGGCATCACCCTGATACAAAAACCAGACAGAGATATCACAGAAAAATAAAATTACAGGTCAGTACCACTGACGCACACAGATGAAAACTCCTCAACAAAATATTAGCAAACTGGGCTTCCCTGGTGGCGCAGTGGCTGAGAATCTGCCTGCCAATGCAGGGGACACGGGTTCGAGCCCTGGTCTGGGAAGATCCCACATGCTGTGGAGCAACTAGGCCCGTGAGCCACCATTACTGAGCCTGCGTGTCTGGAGCCTGTGCTCCGCAACAAGAGAGGCCGCGATAGTGAGAGGCCCGCACACCGCGATGAAGAGTGGCCCCCGCTTGCCACAACTAGAGAAAGCCCTCGCACAGAAACGAAGACCCAACACAGCCATAAATAAATAAATAAATAAATAAATAAGTAAGTAAGTAAGTAAGTAAGTAAGTAAGAGTTCGCATGCTGCAACTAAAGATCCTGCGTGCTGCAACAAAGATCCCGTGTGCCACAACAAAGACCGGAGACAGGCAAAAAAAAAAAAAAAAAAAAAAAAAAAATTAGCAAACTGAATCCGAAACATATATTAACAGGATCATACACCATGATCAAGTGGAATTTATCCCAGGGATGCAAGGATGGTTCCATAGCTACAAATCAACCAATGTGAGACACCACATTAACAAATTGAAGGATGAAAACCATATGATCATCTCAAGAGATGCAGAAAAAGGTTTTGACAAAACTCAGCATCCATTATGATAACAACTCTCAACAAAGTGGGTATAGAGGGGACGCAACCCCAACATAATAAAGTCCATCTATGACAAACCCACAGCTAACATCATACGCAACAGTGAAAAGCTGAAAGCATTTCCTCTAAGATCAGGAACAAGACAAGGATGTCCACTCTCACCACTCTTATTCAACATACTTTTTGCAAGTCTTAGCCACAGCAATCAAAGAAAAAGCAATAAAAGGAATCCAAACTGGAAAGGAAGAAGTCAAACTGTCACTGCTTGCAGATGACGTGATACTATACAGTAAGTCCCCTACATGCGAACCTTCAAGTTGAGAACTTTCAAAGACGGGAACATGCATTTGCCTGTCCAATCACATAAGTTAGTTCACGTGTCTGGTACGTTGTCACGTGCGTGCATCCTCTACAAGTGGCTGTGCTTCTGTGTACTGTACAGTACTGTACAGAGTACAGTAGTACAGTATCTTTATCTCAAGCTAGATCTGCAAGAGGATGATTTCATTGAACTCCTTGCTGTGTAACACGAGGAGCTTACTAATGAAGACCTGATAGAACTGGAGGCCCAGAGAAAGGACAAAGAGGAACAAGAGGAAGAAGAAGTAGCTGAAGAACCAAGGAGATTCACGATGCAGGAAATGGCAAGGGGATTTTCTTTATTTGAGGAGGCACTGTTAGTTTTTGAGGCACAGGACCCGGACACAGAATGGTACACAAAGGCTGCAGCAGCTATTCAGAATGCAATCCAGTGCTACCGTGTCATCTATGATGAGAAAAAAAGTGTTACTACCCAGACATCACTGGATTGTTTTTTCAAGAGGGTAGATAGAATTGAATCCAGCAAGGAACCAGAACCTGTGCCATCAACGTCAGGCATGAGTGAAATTGCAGCTTGCCCTCCGTCTCCTACTGCTGACAATCCTTCAGCTCTACCATCTCCCACCTCCTCACCCTCCTGCAGTCAGTAACTCTTCTGGCCTGTTCATTTGATGCCAGCCCCTGTATGCCAGCTACTGTACTGGACTACTGTACTTCTCAAGGTACTGTATTATGAGATTAAAAATGTTTTATTTTTTGTGTTTGTTTTTTATGCATTATTTGTGTGAAAAGTATTATAAAACTCTTACTGTACAGTACTATATAGCCGACTGTGTTAGTTGGGTACCTAGGCTAACTTTGTTGGACTTAACGAACAAACTGGACTTACAAACATGCTCTCAGAACAGAACTCGTTCGTATGTAGGGGACTTCCTGTACATAGAAAATCCTAAGACGCCACCAAAAAACTAAATAGAGCTCATCAAAGAATTTGGTCAAGTTGTAGGATACAAAATCAATACAAAAAAACGTGTTGCATACTAACAATGAACTATCTGACAGAGAAACTAAGGAAACAATCCCATTTACCATTGCATCAAAAAGAACTAAATACCTAGGAATAAATCTAACCAAGGAGGTAAAAGACCTATACTCAGAAAACTGTAAGACAGATGAAGGAAACTGAAGATGACATACACAGATGGAAATATATACCATGTTCATGGACTGGAAGAATACTGTTAAAATGACCATACTACCCAAGGCAATCTACAGATTCAGTGCAATCCCTATCAAAATACCAAGGGCATTTTTCACAGAACAAGAATAAATAATTTTAATATTTGCATGGAAACATGAAAGACCCTGAATAGCCAAAACTATCTTGAGAAAGAAGAACAGAGCTGGACGTATCACAATCCCTGACTTCAGACTACACCACAAAGCTACAGTCATCAAACAATATGGTACTGGCACAACAACAGACACATACAACAATGAAACAGAATAGAGAGCCCAGAAGTAAACCCACACACTTACAGTCAATTAATCCACGACAAAGGAGGCAAGAACACACAGTGGAGAAAAGACAGCCTCTTCAATAAGTGGTGCTGGGAAAACCAGACAGCTACACGTAAAAGAATGAAATTAGAACACTCCCTAACACCATACACAAAAATAAACTCAAAATGGATTAAAGACCTAAATTTAAGACCAGAAACCATAAAACTCCTAGAGGAAAACATAGGCAGAACACTCTTTGATATAAACTGTAGCAATATTTTTTTGGCTCTGTCTCCTAAGACAAAGGAAAGAAAAGCAAAAATACACAAATGGGACCTAATTAAAAGTAAAGGCTTTTTAAAATAATTAATTAATTAATTAATTATGGCTGCGTTGGGTCTTCGTTGCTGCACACAGGCTTTCTCTAGTTGCGGTGAGCGGGGGCTACTCTTCGTTGCAGTACACGGGCTTCTTATTGTGGTGGCTTCTCCTGTTGTGGAGCACGGGCTCTAGGCATGTGGGCTTCAGCAGTTGTGGCTCGCGGGCTCTAGAGCACAGGCTCAGTAGTTGTGGCACACAGGCTTAGTTGCTCCACAGCATGTGGGATCTTCCCAGACCAGGGCTTGAACCCGTGTCCCCTGCATTGGCAGGCGGATTCTTAACCACTGTGCCACTAGGGAAGTCCCGAAAATTAAAGGCCTTTTTTTCCAGAGGAAAGGAAACCATCGACAAAATGAAAAGACAACCTACTGAATGGCAGAAAATATTTGCAAATGATATGACCAATAAGAGGTTAATATGCAAACTATATAAACAGCCCATCCAACTCAGTATCTAAAAAAACAAACCTGATTTTAAAATGTGCAGAAGACCTGAACAGACATTTTTCCAAAGGAGACATATAGATGGCACACGGAAAGTGCTCAACATCGCTAATCAAAGAAATGCAAATCAAAACCACAATGAGGTATCACCTCACACCTGCCAGAATGGCCATCATCAAAAAGACAACAAATAACAACTGCTGGTGAGGACGTGGAGAAAAGGGAACACTTGTTCACTATTGGTGGGAATGTAAACTGGTGCAGCCACTGTGGAAAAGAGTATGGAGGTTCCTCAAAAAACTAAAAATAGGACTACCATATGATCTAGCAATTCCACTCCTGGGTATATACCCAAAGAAAATGAGAACACTGATTTGAAAAGATACATGCACCCAAATGTTCATAGCAGCATAATTTACAAGGAGTCAAGATATGGAAGCAACCTAAATGTCCATCAACAGATGAACAGATTAAGAAGATCGGTATATATTATATATATATATATATATATATACACACACACTCACAATGGAATACTGCTCAGCCATAAAAAAGAATGAAATTTTGCCATTTGCATCAACATGGATGGGCCTAGAGTGGTATTATGCTTAATGAACTAAGTCAGACAGAGAAAGACAAATACTGTATGATATCAGTTATATGTGGAATCTAAAAAAATAAACAAATGAATATAACAGAACAGAAGCAGACTCATAGACATAGAGAACAAATTAGTGGTTCCCAGTGTGGAGAGGGAAGGGCGAAGGGGCAAGATAGGGGTAGGGGAGGAAGAGGTATAAACTATAAAATAAATAAGCTACAAGGATATATTGTACAGCACAGAGAACGGAGCCAATACTCTATGATACCTTTAAATGGAGTATAAGCTATAAAAATTTTGCATCACTATGTTGTACACCGGAAATGAACAATATCGTAAATTAACTGTACCTCAACAAAAATTAAAATAAAGTGAGAAATGCACAATTAGGACAAGGCAGGGAAGTCATGAGTGTGGCAGAAAGTGAAACCAGCTTCCCATCCCAGCGGGAAAGGCGTGCCTACCTGGCGTGGTGCTGGCCTGGCCACGAGGGGCAGGAGCTGGTAGAGGGGAATGGAGATGCCGATGTCTCGGGGTGGCTGTCGGAGAACTTGGTGACGTGCCAGGAGTGCGGCCTCCAGCTCAGCTCATTCCTCCTGAAAAAGGATGCAGATGACTCAGGGACTTCACACCAAGGACAACTTCAGGCCAAGAAAGGAGCGAGAGGCAGAAATGATTCCTGTGTGATTTACTGCATGGCTGTCCGGTGCTTCCCACTGCATCTGGGCACCAGCGCTCTTTGTACAGGTTCATTACCGGAGAACATCCCTGGGTGAGAATCACAGGCTCCAGAATGTGAACCAGCCCTTAAGGCTTCCAAATTTATTCTAAGTGAGTACATGAATCTTGCCCACGACCCCGCTGCCCCATCCCCAAGACACAGCAGGATCTTCTGTCTGCCCGGTGTCAGTGCAACTTTGCACAGGCCCTTAGCCTGTTTGAGGAGAAGGCACTGGGCTGCAGAAAAGCTTGAGCCGGGTCCCGCAGAGTTTTGACTGCATTTATTTATTCACTCACTTAACTAAGTGAACACAGCTATCCTGTAGTTAACGGGGACTGGTGGACACGTATTCCTCTGAGCCTCCCAGAGCGTCCGAAGTCATCTAAGGGCTCCTGTCATGGGAATCACCGCGCCCTAAGACCAGCAGGCTCCAGTCCATTCCTGCCAGGGCTTCTGAACGTGGCAGGAGCCTTCCCTGCCCCCCTCCACCGTCCCCACCATCCGTGGGTGGCTTATTAGGTTTCTGACCACACCTGCCCAGGTGTGAAAAAGCAGGTCCAGTTGGAAATCCCTGCAGCCGCCGTAGGAACATCACAGGGCCTCCAGGGGAAAGCTGCTGCATGAGCAGACCGCCCATGCTCGCCCCTCCTCCTCCTGCAATTTAAGACGGATCTAGCCTCGCCAGGGACACTTTACAGCCCAATCGAGATTGGAGAAAGGGTTCAGTTGAGCCTCTAAGTACCTGATGGGGATCAAACATTCTTCCAACAGGCAAAAACATTAAAGAATATTATGCAACAACGAATATTAAAGAAAACCCAGAAAGCATTTATAACATAAACCTTCTGATGACTCAGAAACAAGGAAAAATACACGGGTGGCAAAATGTGGAATGTGTTGACCTTTTGATGGTTTCCCACGAGCTAAAGCATAAAACAGACGAATTCATCACACCACAGAAGTAAAGGGACTGTAAAACCAAAACTGTACCTCATAAAGTTTCTCAACATCCTCGTAAGGAAGGTTCTGGCCACATGAATTTCATTTTCAGATGGCTTTTTCTGTGCTATAATATCCGTAACGTCTTTCATCTTCCTTTACAGGTAATTAATGAAGGAAACAAACTAGGCAAACTGCAGGCAAAGGAAAAAGAGGCTTGGAAAAGAAAACGCCTTACACTTTGTGGTAACATATTTCAACTCTGTAATTGGAATGACTGGGGAACCAGCTGGTTTACTGGGGCAGTCGTCCTCTTTGAGAAGAGTAAATGTTTCTCCTCTTATTTTAAAGGATAATACAGGCAGACCTTGGAGATATTTCGGGTCGGGTTCCAGACCACCACAATAAAGTGAATACTGTAATAAAGCTAGTCACGTGAACTTTTTGGTTTCCCAGTGCATATAAAAGTTATGTTTACTCTATACTATAGTCTACCAAGTGTGCAATAGCATTATGCCTAAAAAAACACAATGTACATACCTTAATTTTAAAATACTTTATTGCTGAGAAACACTATTATCTGAGCCCTAGTAATAATATTAGTAACATCAAAGATCACTGATCACAGATCACAATAACAAATATGATAGTGGAAAAGTCTGAAATAGTGTGAGGATTACCAAAATGCGACACAAAGTGAGCCAGTGCTGTTGGAAAAATGGTGCCAACAAACTTGCTTGACACAGGGTTGCTACAACCTTCTATTTGTAAAAAAAAAAAAAAAAAAAAAAAACAACAAAAAAACCCGCAGTATCTGTGAAGCACAATTAAGTGAGGCACAACACAGCAAGGTATGTCTGTACACAGATATATGCCTCCACTTTGAGAAGACATAGTCAACAGTTAGGGTACTAATTGGAGCTTTAAAAACAAAAAAACAAAGAGAAAACACAGGGAAAAGGGTGGTACCTAGAAGCTCTAAGTGAGGAATCATGGCTCCTGGGGAGAGTGAAATTTTCCTACGTATGTGGCTCTTGTCAGGTCCTCGGACTTTCCTAGAGCACAGTGAACATATCTGGGGATCGAGGAAGGTTCAGGCGGTTTCTGTTTGTCAGCCCCTCTGATGGCTAAAACTGGATTCTGCTGATGAGAGGAGAAGGACATGTGGCTGAGGGCTGGTCCCTCCATCACAAGCCCGTGACCACGCTGGGCAGGAAAGCTCTGGGGACCGGACGCTCTGGCGCCACCTAGCGTTCCCAGATGGAACAGAAATGGCACGGGCCGATTTAAGGCGCTCGTTTCAACAGACATGGTGTTTCTTCCCACACAAGATACGCACTCCAGGTGGCTTTAAACCACCCGGGTCCCTGGAAGTCTGGGGCCGTGAGGGGTGCACAGGCCACAGGCTGTGCCGGGCAAGATGCCCCGATGTGAGGGCCTCGGAGAACTCGGACCACGTGGTACCTGGCGGTACCTGGTTAGGGGTTAAGCGCCTTGCCCCATCTGGGGGCCACGCGTGTCGGAAGAAAACGCACACACAGCACGTATGCAGCGAACCACACCCGAACCTTCCTCTCCTGGCGGGCGGGACGTCTGCTATGTCTGCTACAGCTGGACCAGTCCCCCCGCCAGACATCAAACAGGAACAGAAGGGCGAGGTGTGAAAGGAACGCCCCCTCCGCAGGCCACGCAGTCAGACGCAAGCCAGCTCGGCTGGGGAGACCAGCAAGGACGCCCCTTCCGGGAGGAAGAAAGACGGCACGGCTCAGCCCAGAGACGTCCAAGGCCACGCCTCTGTGCAAGGCAGTGTGGTCAGCGATGCCAGGGAGGAAACAGCCGTGACCTGGCCGGGGTGCGGGTGCTGACCCCTCCTGTGCGTGGAGCTGCACAATCCTGCCAGCTCCGGAAACGCGACGGGGCTGATCCAGGTCTCGCCCACGGGAGACTAACAGTCGCTACCACGGGCACCCCAGTGTACAGGGAAGAAATCCTTTTCATCCAAATGGCTACTGCTGCTCGGAAATCTTAAAGAACAGGCATACTGTAGAAAACATGGAACATTTAAAAATTACAATGCGAATAAGACAATAAAGGAGGACAACCCGTAATCTAAAGATGAAGGTGGGTAACATCTCTGCATTTCTTTCCCCCTGTTTCAGACAGCTGAGAGCATCGTGCAGACTTGGCGGGGCCCTTTCTCTCTGCAGCCCGCCTGGTTGGGTGAGCATTCCTCCAGGCCACGGTCACTCTTCCAAAATGTCATTTTTAATATGGCATAATATTCCTTCCACATAAATACTGAAAAGCAATGCTGCTATTAACACCAAGTTTTCTGGCTTCCAAACCAAATTATTCGTCCTAATGAGGGTTCTCTGAAACCTTTCCCACAAGTTGCACACCAAAATTAATCTAAATTTACTTCAATTTTTAAAAATAATTTTATATGCTAGGTAGTCTTTTTTTTTTTTTTGAAAGGAAGGGGTTTAGATCACAAATATAAAAAATGCTAGGATACCAATGAAAATTAAGGATGGATCTAGATACAGAAAATTCATTTTTAAAAAGGCATTATTAAAATAAGGGCTTCAATGAAATGTTTCTCATTCAGAGAAAGAGCAGAATTCCCTCAAAAAAAAAAAAAACAAACAAACCACGTGAACGCCGGGTTATTTTCCTAACCTTTCCAAGCGCAGCCAACAGGCGCTGCCTCAGAAAATAAACGCAGTCCGCATGTGGTCCCCACGAGCGCGGGGGGCCTGACAGTACCAGGCCTGCAGGCTGGGAGGCCAACGGGAAGGGCCTGGCGGGACACTGTGGCGGGGGCACCACACGGTGTGTTGGCTGCAGGCGACACTGGCGATGGGAAGAGTCCTCGGGGAAAATAAAACCAACAGTGATGCTCGGGGCATCTTAGAAGCACGTGTCACGGGGGGGGGGGGGGGGGGGGCAGTGGGGAGGGGCCTTCCAGATAAAGGGCAGGCTGGAAAGTTCCTCAAATGCTCCCCAGTGAGTCCTGCGGGTGAGGGGGGTGAGTTCCAGGCAAGGAGCCCCCAGAGCTTAGGGAGGGAGGCTGTGCAGAGGCCCCGAGGGACAGGCCCACAGCGGGGACAGGCCCTCCTGATACTGAGGGTGTGCCTGGGCTGGAGGAGGGCGACAACTGCAAACACCCTTTTTATTCTTTGAAAGTCAAACAAACACATAAAAAGCACCGCCCTACAGACACAAAATGAAGTCTGCCCTGAGCTGCTGCTTCCTTCCTGTTCCGGTCAAGCCTCTAGAGGATAGATGCCGACCGGCCTCTCCCTCTCCCGAGCTGCCTCTACCTCCTACCACACCAGTCTCCCTGCAACTCAGCTCTGGCAGCTCCTGCCCTCACCCCACCACCCTCAGCTGCTCCCAGCTGCCACGGAGCGAAGCCCACGCCCCCCCACCGCGGTACTGTGATCTGCTCCCCGGGCCGGGCGGCACTGGCATCGCAGGGGCACAGGCTGGGGGGGGGGATGCCTGTGTTTGCACAAGCCCTCAAGGTCATTCAGAGGCGAGCTCAGGTCTGAGACTCGCCGCTCTAGCCCCGAGCTACCCTTCCTCCCTTCCCCCATCCGCTCTGCCAGCCTCTTTAGGAGGTCCCGGCACCACTGACTTAGGTCCACGTCTGTGTCTCAAACCTGGCTCAGCCTTCAAAGGACAGCCTGACTGCTGAGCTCTGCTCCAGCCCTCCTTCCTTCCGCCAGAGCCACCACTTGTTAGAGCTTTTCCTGTCCGTGCCCATCAGCCCCCTCAGCTGCCAACTCCCCGAGGGCAGGACCTATGGGTATGACTTCAGCCGCCTGGCTGGAGCACTTCCAACACACATTACGTGAACGAATAAAAACAGAGGTCAGACCACTCTGTGAATGGCGGAGTTCTTTTCCCCGGCACTGATCTGACAACACGATGCTGTGGTTGGTGACATCACCCTTGATAAAATGGGATAAGAGTCCAGGAGTTCCTGCCTTTATTCACGAGGAGAAAGAGGTAAAGATGAAAATTCCCAAATGACCTAAACAGCTGAAACTGATACAAGACATCAAAGCTGCATTTTAAACCAATGCCAGGGCCGAGTAGCAGCATTCACACGGGATAAAAGCATCAGGGCTCCGCCCCACGAGGCCGGGGCTCCCCTTATCTGTCTCCCAGCAAGGCCAAGTGCACGCCTGTCTCGGCCTCTGGCGTTCCCCGGGTGCATTAGCAGGAAAGACCGCGTAGAAATGTCACACAATGAACGCAGGCAGAATTGGAGCAGACCCAAATGGCTTGGCTATTTTCCCGTTAACTTTTGCAAAGGGGGGTGAGGGGACTATCTCACCCAGCACTACCAGTACTAAAAACGCTTTGTCCAAACCACCCGAGGTCACGGTGCATGTCCCCAGTTTTCAGAAAGGCACCGATGCAGCTTCTTGGCTACATGTAAACAGAATGGATTTTTTGGTAAAGACACCCCAGACACTCAAACGTGCAACCATTAACATAACTAAGTACGAGTAGCCCTAAGGATTAGCAACAGAGCTGGTGAGTCTTATACGTAAGAGTATAGAAACAAAATTACGTGAAACATTCTCTGCATGCCTTAATATATTAGAAACCATCAGCGTTTCCAAACTAAATTATATCAACATCACTTGCATGCCTTCTAATGAAAAACAAA
This sequence comes from Balaenoptera ricei, assembly GCF_028023285.1. Lineage (NCBI taxonomy): Eukaryota > Metazoa > Chordata > Mammalia > Artiodactyla > Balaenopteridae > Balaenoptera > Balaenoptera ricei. The sequence goes on along the minus strand of NC_082660.1, from coordinate 7,342,278 downwards.
ATCATAACTGTTTACCAGTCTCTACTTGGCTTAGAATATGAAACATCTCACCTAGAGATTCAACTGATTAAGTTGGTTAAGCCATACACTAAATCTACATCTGAATAGAAGCAACCTTTCCCCAAATAAAACAATTCTGCTCTTTGTGGCTTTTTTTCCCTCCTGATTTTATTTCATGAAAACAAGAATGGCAAACAGCCCAAACGAGTCGGCGTCTGTCCAGGATAAACCTCTGGGTCTACTGTTTTAAGAAGAAAGTAAGCACAGTAGCAAACAGCCACAATCCCGCAAATGCTCAAAGCAGACACTTTTCCCCTGAAATTTGAACAATCAACCTCAGACCACCCTCCAAAAGCAGCACCCACCAGCATCCCCAGTAAGAAAGACACACCCTCTGTGGGAACACACAGTTTCTGCCCCAGGAAGAGCTCTTGGCGGGTGAGGGGGGGGGGGGGAAAGGAGAGGAAGTGGGGAGGAGGGAAAAGCAGGAGGGACACAACCTGCTGACATCCTACCCATCCCTCTCCTCTAGCTGCTTCAGGAACACCTGCGCTCATCCACGTTGGGGCCACGCACAGAGCCGCCTGCCCTAGGACAGCTCCAAGGAGCCAGCAGCAGAGGGGAGCCCCGCACGACACTGGCTTGGTGCAGAACTCACTGCAACTCAGTGACGTCCAGAAGCCCACGCACGTGGCAAGAAACCTGCTCCTAGCGGGCATGCGTGCCGTCACTAGACCAGACACCTCCTTTCTTCAGATGTGTCGCCACGCCACCCCATGTGGCCACCCCTTACGGCCTCCTGCAGCGAACCTCCATCCTCGGGTGTTAATCTCCTCCTGAAGGCAAGCTTAGCGGACGTAAGCAGAGTCAAGGAAGGGTTTAAGGCCTCCGGCAAAGAGGCAGGAAACATGCGTCAACCCTACGCATAATGTGGCTCTGGCATAAAAACTGCTCGCAGCAGTGGACGGCTCAGGAGTGACGTGAACGATGAAGTGGCAGGCCGAGTTCACTGTAAACGAGACTAATACTACCATATACGTTTGGAAGAAAGACCAAAAGAGTCATTACAAGCTATACAATATAATTCATGGCCTGACAGTTAAGAGAAATTTTCCCTACGGTGCTTGAAATTCCATGTACGTTTTAGGAGCTGAACATACGGTAACTTCCCTGTGAACGGAGGACAGTGGATGGTATCCCGGTGCTGTGCACACGGAGCTTTTAGTGAGCATTTTACAGCATCGGACAGCAACGGCCTTAACCCAGCACCGGGCGAGAAGCGTCCCCTACTTCGGCACGTCTCCCACAGCAAGGGGCTTACCGACGCCTGCGTTAATCAGGAAAAGGCCTCGAGTGACCCAGTTTCGGGTCTTAACCTTTTCCAAGCACATTTGCTTAAGCCAGCAGTATGAGCACTGCGGCCGCACAGCAAAATAGCCCGTGGCCCTCAGGGAAATAGCAGCGCCCAGATCCATCCCACACCTGCCCATCAGGATCTCCAGGGAGGGGCCCGACCCCGGGGAAGGAAGTGCAGGCAACAAGTACACAGAGACACAGACACAGAAGAAGAGGCTACCACATCCTCCCACACTTTCCTGCGAGCAGCACGTCCTCAGCCAAGCAGAGAGGGAAGGACAAGGTGCCGGAGAGGCACGGCCGGGCTGCGCCTGCTGGCCCCCCGTTCCTCTGACTCCCGGGCAGATGCCAGGATACCACCCGGACATCTCAAAGGAGACCACGTGTGCACCCGGTGCGGCTTCCTGTTACCCTTCTTTGTTTCCAGCCGACACAGCTCTGGGAGGAAGGCAGCGCTGGCTCTCACCTGTCTGGGAAAGAAACGTGGCTGGGGAGAGACAGTGATCTGGGTCCTTGTCTCCTAAGGCACCGCGCTCTCCCAGTCCCGGCTTCTAAACGGTGACAAGAGACGCGGTGCCCGTGCCCCGTGAAACCAGACGCCCCCGCCTTGTGAAGCCAGCCCGCCGCCACCCTCGCCTGGCCGCTGGGTACCCTGCTCGCCGCCCAGCAGCTGTCACCGGCGGGAGGGAGTCAGGATGCGACCCACGATGCCCACTTTGTTCATAAAACCACGGGTATGTGTTTTACACTGAGGCGCGTACACACCTCTTCCCAGAACCTCCGAGAAAAACCAAGCCTGCACTGGCCACTCTGGCCCTCAGGACCCTAAGCTGTTTTCAATCTTCGTCAGAAAAGCCACCCTTTCTTAAGGTGCCTGGGCTGGGCAGGTAGTTGAGGGTTCAGGCAGCTCATTTATCATTTGGTGATCCGCAGGCAGGGCAACATTTGATATTGACGTGTTGGTGGCTCAGTCTATGAATTAACTACAGAGTGCCTTCATAAACTAAACACCTTTTTTTTTTTTTTTTTTAAGAGTATATGATCCAGGGCTTCCCTGGTAGCACAGTGGGTAAGAATCCGCCTGCCAATGCAGGGGACACAGGTTCGAGACCTCATCCGGGAAGATCCCACATGCCGCGGAGCAACTAAGCCTGTGCGCCACAACTACTGAGCCTGCGCTCTAGAGCCCGCGAGCCACAACTATTGAGCCTGCGCGCCTAGAGCCCGAGCTCCGCAACAAGAGAAGCCACCACAGTGAGAAGCCCGCGCACCGCAACAAGGAGTAGCCCCAGCTCGCCGCAACTAGAGAAAACCCGCGCACAGCAACAAAGACCCAACGCAGCCAAAAATAAATAAATAAAATAATTAATATATATATTTAAAAAAAGAGTACATGATCCATTTTGGAGTTCTACGTACAACACTAGTTAGAAAATGCTAACTAATCTCTGAGATACAAGTCAGATTAGTGGTTGCCTAGGGATTAAGAAAGATGAGAATGGTGAGATTTAGATTTAGATAGAGAAGAAAACATGTCACCGATTTAAGAGAAATCATGTTAAAAGCACTCACTGGTGCCTTTGTAATAAGGAAGATGGTAAGTTAGTATGGAGTTTAAATTTATTTATTTATTTTATTTTTTTGCTGTGTTGGGTCTTCGTTTCTGTGCTAGGGATTTCTCCAGCTGTGGCGAGCGGGGGCCGCTCTTCGTCGCGGTGCGCGGGCCTCTCACTATCGCGGCCTCTCTTGTTGCGGAGCACAGGCTCCAGAAGCTCAGGCTCAGTAGTTGTGGCTCACGGGCCCAGCTGCTCTGCGGCATGTGGGATCTTCCCAGACCAGGGCTCAAACCCATGTCCCCTGCATTGGCAGGCAGACTCTCAACCACTGCGCCACCAGGGAAGCCCCAGTATGGAGTTTTAGAAGTCCTTATTATGTGCATCTTCAGTACTTAAAACAGTAATTCACCATGTGCCAGACGACAGCAACAGATCCTAGTATTAACTAATTAACCGTTTTGTAGAATTTTATTCATATTTCTAGGCAAAACCACCGTTTCAGACTTTTCTAATAGGCAAAAATAATACCCACACACAGTATTAAAATTTAATCCAAAATTATCTTTAAAATATTTTAAAACACCTAAGTTTGTATTTAAAAGTGTGCTTGAAAAAAAAAACATTTGGACAAACTGCTTGGTTTGGTTTTATATTGGGTTATATGTGTTACTTAGAATACTTGTCTCCCCACAAGTCTGTTGGATACGTAGTCAGCTCCACAGCGAGCGGGCCGGGCCCCCAGGCCTTCTCTCTCCTTCTACCCCCAGTTCTCATGGTGTGTACTCCGAACAGAACTCACATCATCCGGTTTTTAGATCCTTAACTATGTTCCTCGAATTCAAAAAAAAAGCTTCTGAACACATGGAATGATGCCCAACCTCGGTCATAATGACAGAAATGCCCATTTAAACAATAAAAGCATCTGTCACCTATCACATCCACAAAGCCAACAAAAACAAACTTCACAATGCACGTACTTTCTGCCTCAAAACCTCCCACGCTAGGAATGGACCAGGACGACCTATACGCACATGTATGTGGACTCGGGTACAAAAGCGTCACACCGCAGCACTGTCTGCTGTACGCCGGAAGCACCGTAAATGTCCACACACAGAGGACCTGCTAGACACACAGCAGAGCATCCAGACCGTGGAGCCGCACGGGGTCAGGAGAAACCTTGAGTCAGAGCACTCAACCTGCACCGACCCCCATTTTCGTGTGTAACACACGACTAGGTACCTGTTTCTAAAAGGGAACCTAAGAGGTTATTAGTACTGACACAGCCGCTCTCCGGAGGGGCAAAATGGGAGGATGAGGGGTTGGGAGAAAGGCTGATGTATCCCACCCAATTCCCGTTCCAAAGTGAATGTTTTCCCACGGCCATGTGTTACTCCAAGTACTCATAAATGCGGAATAAAAAGTCACTCTTGGAGTAATTGTAGCCGGCATTCCAACACCCGCCCCTTAGGGTGATCCTGTCTGTTTTGATCACAGAGCAATAAACAGAGCCTTCTGGGGGCGCCGCCCAGAACAGAGCACAGCTGACTGCCTCCTGGGGACCAAACCTCCTGCTGAGTCCTGTGAACACATCACACGGAACCCCAAAGGCCTCTCCTCTTTAAAAGTGCGACGAGCTCAACATTTTTATTATCAGAGAAGTAATACACTTAGACTGTGCACTTAATGGATAAGATGGTAAGTTTTCTGTTACGTGTATTTTACCACAATTAAAAATCAAAACTTTTTTTCATGGGGCCTATACAGTTCTATAACTGCTTGTATGTGTTCCACTCAACTGGACTTTGAGGGGCATCTTTCCATGTCAGGAAATACTGACACCATTTTTTTTTTTAATAAATTTATTTTATTTATTTTTGGCTGTGTTGGGTCTTCGTCACCGCGCGCGGGCTTTCTCAGTCCCCTCTGCGGTGCGCAGGCCTCTCACTGCGGTGGCCTCTCCCGTTGCAAAGCACGGGCTCTAGGCGTGCAGGCTTCAGTAGTTGTGGTGCACGGGCTTAGCTGCTCCCCAGCATGTGGGATCTTCCCGGACCAGGGCTCGAACCCGTGTCCCCTGCATTGGCAGGAGGATTCTTAACCACTGTGCCACCAGGGAAGCCCACTGACACCATTTTTTTATTTTGTAATAGCACTTGTATTCTTTTTAAAAACTTTTATTGACGTATAGATTTATAATGTTGTGTTAATCTCTGCCGTACAGCAGAGACTCAGTTATACACACATATATATATATTTTTTTCATATTCTATTCCATTACGGTCTGTCACAGGATGTTGACTAGAGTTCCCTGTGCTCTACAGTAGGACCTTGCTGTTTACCCATTCTATATATACTAGTTTGCATCTGCTAATCCCAACTCCCAATCCATCCCTCCCCCACCCCCCACCCCGCTTTGGCAACCACCAGTCTGTGCTCTGTGTCTGTGAGTCTGTTTCTGTTTCGTAGATAAGTTCATTTGGCTGACACCATTTATAATGGCAGCACTCTGCAGTATGGATGGTCCCTAATTCACTTCAGTCATTTCCTTTTGCTGAATATCTAGGATCCAAGAAATGAAATTCTGAGTCCAAAATAGGCCTTTTGACACATGTTGCCAAACCGCTCACCAGAAAGTCTCATCAGCATTACATCAAATAAGCACTTGTTTCCCCACATCTCAGCACCAATGGGCATTGCTATTCCATCAGATCTCGGCCAGCTGGAGAATCAAAACCTAGTTTGTAAGTAAACTTGTCGATCCCTAGTTAAACATCTTTTTTTTTTTTTCCCACACACACACACTGTATTTTATTTTTACAAGAGATAAATAGACTGACACCAAGCATTGTAAGTGGATGACCACAACAAAAGCAACAATGATTGCAATTACCAAACACGAAACACACTCATACTATGTCATAATATTGACATTCAGTCCAGTAATCCTCCACTGTAACAGCTCCTTTACTTTGCAGTGAAGATTGATTTCTATATTCTTTGCCTCTGAGTCCTTGTGGGATTTTTTTTTTTTTAATTCAAACAGAAAGTCACAAAAATTATAATCATCCTCATCAGTTCACTCAGTCCCATGTAATTAATTTTTTTTTTCATCTTGATCTTTTGTTAGCACTTTTATGAGTTCAGCAGTTTTTCATTAGAGTTCTGAAAATGCTTATCCATTCAGTTCAGCAGTACAGTTACCAGAAACCTGTACTTGTCAGAGTCTTTTCTATGAATTCCTTGAAAAACGTCTTTTTATACACTTGTTTCCTATGTGCATTTCTCATATTAGGAACTGCCTATGAGCGTCTTTCATCCAACTTTCTACTGGGGTGCAAGTTCCCTTCTTTATAGCTGTTGTTACTAAACCAACTTTATTACACACCTGCTTTTTTTTTTGCACCCTAGAATAAGATCTGACGTTGACCAACATTTCATTTTTACCTTGTGAGATGCAACCGGTGAAAATATTCAGGCATCCTGAATTCTGTCCCCCAGGATGTGTCACTGGCTCAGTTTTATTTGCTGCTGCCTCCCCTGGGCTGGCCGATGTCACACTGACAGGTTTTACTGAATGAGCACCTCAGGGTCAGCAGCCCCATCAGGCCCTCCAATGACGCCCGTCCCGGTGCAGCTCAAATCAATTCGATTCAATAAGTCCAAGCCCTTCATCTGCCCTTGTGCATCGGGCACTGCGGTAAGCAGCCGCAAACTGGCGAGACAGTTTGCTCACAGCGTCAACTAAGCCAGTGCTCTCCCCGTGGGGGAGATGGACAGTAAGCCAACGAGCCGGCTGTGTGTTCTGGGGGCTCGGGCAGCCCCGCAACGGAGACATTTCAGGTGGTGGTTTATAACCGCTGTCTCCCCTGTGTGGGTCAAGCGTCCCTCACCATCACCAGCGCTCCACTAAGTCTAACGGAATCCCGCGAGAACTTCACACGTCCTGCCTTAGGAGGCTTAATAAGGCGACCTCAAAGAAATTATACACAATGATGGCACCCGTCATGTCCCTTCCTCCCCCAGAAGGCTCCAAAATGGCCATGCTGAGACTTCAGTTCTCTGATTTACAAGGACAGCCTATTCCACTGAGAAGTGAGGCTGCTGCATTAATGTGGCAAAGAATGAAATGTTTTCCTTCTTCGTTTCTGAAACTCCTCCTTGGATGCTATTTTGGTCCCCCAAAAATAAATACATAAAAAGTCCACAGGGATATGTCTTCAAGTCTGTACTAAAAACTGAAGGCCTTGAGTCAATTTACTTTTTAAAATTTACAGCCAGGCTTCCCTGGTGGCGCAGTGGTTAAGAATCCGCCTGCCAATGCAGGGGACACGGGTTCGAGTCCTGGTCCGGGAAGATCCCACATGCCGTGGAGCAACTAAGCCCGTGCGCCACAACTACTGAGCCTGCGCTCTAGAGCCCGTGAGCCACAACTACTGAAGCCTGTGAGCCACAACTACTGAAGCCCGCGCACCTAGAGTCCGTGCTCCGCAGCAAGAGAAGCCACCACAGTGAGAAGCCCACGCACCACAACGAAGAGGAGCCCCCGCTCGCCGCAGCTAGAGAAAAGCCCCCGCGCAGCAACGAAGATCCAATGCAACCAAAAATAAACAATAAATAAATAAATAAATTTTTAAAAAATAAAATAAAATTTACAGCCTACCTTGGAAAGACTGCACTAATTCTGCTAAACGGGGCACGTCAACCCTTTACTATGAATTAGCCAACTGTAAAACACAAGGTCGAGGGGCTTCCCTGGTGGCGCAGCGGTTGAGAATCTGCCTGCCAATGCAGGGAACACGGGTTCGAGCCCTGGTCCGGGAAGATCCCACATGCCACGGAGCAACTAGGCCCGTGAGCCACAATTACTGAGCTTGCGCGTCTGGAGCCTGTGCTCCGCAACAAGAGAGGCCGCGATAGTGAGAGGCCCGCGCACCGCGATGAAGAGTGGCCCCCGCTTGCCGCAACTGGAGAAAGCCCTCGCACAGAAACGAAGACCCAACACAGCCATAAGTAAATAAATAAATAAATAAAATTAAAAAAAAAAAACAAAAAAAACACAAGGTCGAGAATTATTTCTATATGAAACCAGTCACCGGAATTCCCTGGCGGTCCAGCGGTTAAGACTCAGCACTTCCACTTCAGGGGGCACAGGTTCGATTCCTGGTCCCTGGATGGGGAACTAAGATCCCACAAGCTGTGCAGCGTGGCCAAAAAATAAAAATAAAAAGTCACAAAACACCTCCATGCTGCCCAGTAGTACCGTTCTAGTGCCTGTGTGTAAAAGCATCACGTGCCCAACTTCACTTTCTGACCCCTTCAAATCATCCCAACTCCTATCCACAATCTCCTTTCTTGGAATATGCACTTGCTCCCCTCAGACCTCAGCACAGCACTGGAAACACCTGCTAGCTGACCTGTAAGTCTACGTGCATCACATTATTTTAGCATAAAACCTCAAAACCTGATAGCCTGCCACCTTGTGTACAACACAGGCAATGACATTTCATCATTTGGAGCATAAACCGTTTCCTCACTGCCAGAAAATCACCTACATATTGCCAAGAATAAGATTTAAGTATTCAAAATCACTTAAATCATAATTAACAGTCAACAGTAATAAAAGAAGAAATCTTTTAAGAACCTACTGTGCAGCACAGGGAACTCTACTCAGTACTTTGTAGGGACTTCCCTGGTGGTCCAGTGGGCAAGACTGCACACTCCCAATGCAGGGGGCCTGGGTTCGATCTCTGGTTGGGGAACTAGATCCTGAACGCACGCCGCAACTAAAAGTCCACATGCCGCAACTAAAGATGCCACGTGCTGCAATGAAGACCCTGAGTGCCACAACTAAGACCCAGCGCAGCCAAAATAAATAACTATTGGAAAAAAAAAAAAAAACCTTTGTAATGACCTACATGGGAATAGAATCTAAAAAAGAGTGGACATCTGTGTATGTATAGCTGATTCATTTTGCTGTACAGCAGAAACTAACACAACATTGTAAATCAACTATACTCCAATAAAAATTAATTTTAAAAAAAGAAGGCATCTTTAAAATTTTTGATGTTGGATTCATCCTTGGCCAAGAGATAGATTCCTAAGTGTACATGCATGTACATGTACACACACACGCGCGCGACTGAAGTCCAAACCAGGATTGCCACAGTGACACGGCGCAGCCAACAGACTCCAGGTTTCACTGTCCCGCTCATCTCTGTTTGTAAACAAGGCATGAGGCCCAGGTCTTACCTTTTTACCACCAGCTTCAGGGTCTTATGCGAGCCCTTCACCAGGCAAATCGCTTCCTGTCTAAACCCCGACAGACCGATGTCATTGATGCCAATGATCTCATCTCCGGCCAGCAACTTGTCCACTGCCGCGGCTTTGCTTCCTTCTTCGATCTGCAACACAGAAGTGTGTCGCGTGAGCCTCTTGTACAAGCAAACAAGCCCCCAGGACTCGGCCAGGAATACAACATGCCCATGACACATGCCACCCACAGGTTTTCTCAGACTGGCTTCAGGACAACCCAGGGGTGAAGGGACCCACCTGGGCCCTGATTCCCAGCGGGAGACCAGGGATGCATCCCTCACCTGGTCTGCCTCCGCAAGGTCTACCGTTCACGGAGGGGCGGGAAAGCGCATGAGCTCTCAGAAACACACCAGAAATAGCAGAGCCAGAAATACCGATTCACTTTCTGGATCTCCTTCCTCCAAAAAATAATGTTTTTATTATTTACTAGTTATTTCTCATAGATTAATCCTGCACCTAGTTATTTCCGTAAGAGCTGTATTTAGATATAATTCAGGTATCACACAATTCACCCGTATAAACATAAACGAATGGCTTGTTAGTATATTCACAGACTTGTCCAACCATCACCACCACCCATTTTAGAACAGTTTCCTAACCCCAGAAGAAACCTCGTTCGCGCCTGTCAGTGGTCACTTCCCGATCCTTCCACCCCCTGGCGACCATGCATCTGCTCTCTGCGTCTAGGGTTTGCCTACTCTGGATATTTCATATAAACAAAATAATACGATAGGTGGCCTTTTGTGTCTGGCTTCTTTCACTCAGCTTTTCAAGGTGCATCCATGTCGTAGCCTGTGTCAGAGCTTCATTCGTTTTTACGGCCGAAGGATACTCCACTGTATGGACCGACCACATTTTATTTATCCGTTCATCGGTGATGGGTATTGAAGTTGTTTTTAGTTTTTGGGTATTAATGCTGCTGTGAGCACTGGTGTACAAGTTTGTGCATGCACATGCATCTTCATTTCCTTTGGGTGTACACGTAGGAGTAGAATGGCAAGGTCGTACGGCAGCTATGGCGAACACTGTGAGGACCTGCCAGACTGCCTCCTAAAGCAGCTGCACCATTTTACATTTTGCATCGGCGGGCTCCAATTTCTCCACATCCTTGCTGACACTGAGTATCTGATTCCTTTCATTACAGCCCTAGATTATTACACCATGCTGGGTATGTAAAATACTCCTTACTCAGTGTTAAACACGTATGTATGAATGTGTGTTGACTGACTCCTTAAAAGCATTTTATGATCTTTATCCTGAGAAATCTTAATCTTTAAATACTCACCCTCGTCTTCCCTATACAGTAATAATCCAACTCAGCATCAAGTCACCCATCAGTTAACCAACCTGTTTGCGGTACTAGTGCTTGGCAGACTGTGGCCCATGAGTGAAATCCAGCCAGCTGCCTTTTGTTTGTTTGTTTTTGTAAATAAAATTTTACTGGAATACAACCAGAGCTATTTGTTTATACACTGCTACAGGAGAGAAGAGCATAGTCTGACCCACAAAGCCAAAAATATTTACTGCTTGGCTTGTTATTAAAAAAAAGTTGCCAACCCGTTTCACACCAAAAAGCCATTATTTTTACAAACTGCTAGGAAAACTAGTGAAAAAGATGAATGCTTATGGGCACAGAGGTGTGCAGGTTTGGAAGTTTGCTGCTCTGACTGTTTGCCAGGGCTAACCTAAAAATCCGTTCCAAACCTCACAAAGCACTAAAGCCGTAAACGTTTCTCCTCTGGTCGTTACAAAGCTGGAAACGAAGCAACTTACAGGCTCAGCTCTCAAACCACGTGGTACTTTCCTCAAGTCTCCGCCCGAACCCAAGGACAGCTGAACTTTTCCTAGGTTAATAAAGCAGTTATTCACTGCAAGTCAACAGCATAAACAAAATGAGCACTCCTAACTAAAACGTGAAGCAAATCATTCGGTTCACAACCGGTTTCCAAGTCTAGACATTTTTATCCCAACATAATAACAGATCGTAAATAAGTTTCCACCCCACCAAGATTACACACTCAGCCGCACATAGCCGAGGTGAAGGTTACGTGGCGGAGAGCTTACGTCTTGGCACGCCCCGGGTGGGAGGCCAAGGGGCCGTCCAGGCGGAGGGTCGGTGGGCAGGGCAGCTGGCTGGGGTGAGGGGAGGGTACCCGGGGAAAGGTGGCCTGCTCATGGGCTGACCAGCCGCGGAAGGAATATAAAAACGGGAGGGATGGGGATGCAGGCCTCCTACACAGAAAACAGACCCACCAACAGCTGAGGACAGAACCCTGGGGCCCCAACACGGAGAAATCTGGAAGAAGATGGGTGGGGGAAGGAGCAGGAGGTGGAGGAGAAAGGGGGGGTGAGCGTCACAAAAGCCGAGACCAGCAGACACGCGCAGGGCTGGTCAGGGCGAGAGTAGCGTGAGTACGTGCGTCCCTCTCCCTGCCATGATTCCTCTCTGAATTTCAGTTCCACAAGAAAAATCTTCGGGCAAGACAACTATGACCAAGGAACTTGCAGGGCCTTAGGACAGGGTTTGAAGGCAGGACGTCCTGGAGGCGACCTGTGTCACTCAGCCACAACCTGGTGGGTTTTTCGGTCTCGTTCCCACAAACCCTTGGATGCACAAGTTCTGCGAGACTGGCTCCAAGCGCTGTCCTCGAAGTCTGATGACATCGTGTTGCTTCCCCTCATCTGCAAAGACTTCCCAAGCCCCTCCTCCACCGGTGAAGACTGCATTCCGAGGCGTCCACCTGCCCCGTCCTAACCACACTCTATCTACATTCCCAGCAAAAACGGCTCTGGGTTTGGGAGACAAAGAAGCTGGGGAATTCTCCCCCCTTGGCTTCCTCGCCAAGACAAACTATCTGTTTGACGTTTATTGTGCTCATGGAGAAAACAGTTGTAAAAGAAGACGCTTTGAAAACCTCCAGTCTGTACTCTTGACCCCATCAAACTTCTCCCATTAGGAAGAATTAATTAGGCTTGAACTTGGTAAAGAGCAAACCTGAAGTTGGCTCTAGTCTCACAGGATACTCACTGACTCTGCCCGCCAGCACTGTACAGTGTATCACGCATTACAGACGCTCAGGATCGTTTTGCCACCGTCCCCTGCCTTACGGTCAAGAGAGCGCTTGGCATGGCCACTAGCAGAGGGGACTGCCTGACATCGGCAGCACTCGGGAGCCACAAACAGGGCAGTCCTGTCCGAGAGCCACCAGGCAAAGTTCTCAGTGTCGCTTGCTGGAGTTCAGAAAAAAGTCCCTTTACCAAAAGACAGGCACACGAGAACAAATGACTCCACACCCAAGATGCCTGTCCGTGCGCCACTGGCAGAAGGAAAGCCCCAAGTTCACATGCCAGGACAAATATTCTGGTCTGAGCATTCACTGGCATTGGAAAACTCCTGTTTAGGGCCTCAGTTAAGACTCAAGTGTCCCCAAATGTGCACATTTCCTTGCTGTCCCTATGGAAACATTTTTTCTGGAAACAGCAGCGGGGGAAAAAAACCGTCAATGGAAGTCTCGTTAGAACAAAGTTTTTGTATTTCATCCAACGGATGTTACAGATGATCAAGGATGACACCCACGGAGGCCGGAGAACCTTGATTCTCCTGGGAGCCGGGACTCCCGTGGGAAGGAACCACGTCAGGGCAGCAGGGGCGCGAGGGGCCAGGCTCGCTTGGCCTCGGGGCTGGAGATGAAAGACTTCACGAAGAGAGAGGCCCAGAAGAGCAACTTGAAAGGGGTGGCATAGATGGGGGTGGACATTCCACAGGGGGGTCTGGATGTGAAGATGGGGCAGAGGCAGGAAGCCGGGCCGGTCTGAGGAATGTCAGCCTGGCCGAGCGCAGAGCTCTGGCTGGGGAGCGTTTGAAGATAAGGGCAGAAAGAGGAAGATGAGGAACTTGACCTTGAGTCAGAATCTGGCATGATATCCTGGAGGCAGTGGGGGCCCCAGAAGGCCAGCACGGAAGCAGGGGAGCGACCTTCTTATTCCAGCAAATGCGTCTGGCAGCTCCATCCTGGAGGTTGACACGAAAAGATTTCTTCTGCCCGAGAACAGAAGGCAGCAGGCTCTGTCTTTGTACTGGACAGAAACAAGGGCTCAAACCAACACAGGGCAGAGAACACTAATGTAAGCAAGCGCTCTAGACGCTGGGAAGGAAGGTCTAAGGACAGAATCGATGCGGGACATCAAGGGCCACAGGAAAGGGGTCGGCCAGTGGAGCTCAGATGTTGAGCTGGACTGACGTGGAAAATCGCGACACCCAGAGATCAAAACGAAAGGAGGAAGAACGTGTTAAGTCCAGTATCATATTTCAAAGGCCACGAATCACACCCATGATTTATCAGTTATGACTATCTCAAAGAAAGCTTTGCTGTCTGGAGAAAAAGCCATGAGAAAGCACTGCCTTTTGTGAGCCAGGACAATCACTGATGTCACCTCCTTAGTCTGCTTAATTTAACTCATTCCCCTTGAGCTCCCTTGTTTCAGAAAAGTAGAGCTGACTCATCCAGGAAAAGCATCAAATTGTGAAATAATCGGAGGGTGCATCTCTGGTAACGGAGAAGCCCATCGAAAACCAAAAACCTCTCAAGTGTTAAGACTTGAACATACCATCAGTCACTGGTCCCTGTCTCCCCCTTCTTGTACATCCCAAGGAGTGTTTTTACCAACTATTTGGGGAATGCAAGCTTCGCAGTAGCTCTGGAAACATGCTTAAGAAGGAAATCCCACCTCACCCCATTTTTGGAGTATAAACGCTTTTTGAAGAGGTGAAACTGTTCGTTGGTTATTTTTTGGTACAACCAGGGAAGGGTGGGATAATGAATTTGAGGACGCTCTGGCTATCCCGAGTGTCAGGTTAACATTCCATGGGGGGCAGTTTTTTTTAACCTGACAACACAAAACATACTCAATGGCAATTTGGAGACGCAGTCACGCACCTAATAGGTCTTGAAGAGGATACCCGGAGAAAAACGTGGTCCAAAAGGATATGTGCACCCCAATGTTCACTGCAGCACTGTTTACAATAGCCAAGACATGGAAGCAACCTAAATGTCCATCGACAGAGGAATGGATAAAGAAGATGTGGTGTGTGTGTGTGTGTGTATATATATATATATGTATGTATATACACACACACAAACACACACACACACACACACAATGGAATATTACTCAGCCATTAAAAAGAATGAAATAATGCCATTTGCAGCAACACGGATGGACCTAGAGATTGTCATATTGAGTGACGCAAGTCAGACAGAGAAATATCGTATAATATCGCTTATATGCGGAATCTAAAAAAAAAATGCTACAAAAGGCAGAAACAGACTCACAGACTTAGAGAACGAACTTATGGTTACCAAGGGGGGGTGGGGGGAGGGATGGTTAGGGAATTTGGGACTGACACGTACACGTTGCTATATTTAAAATGGATAACCAACAAGGACCTACTGTGTAGCACAGGGAACTCTGCTCAATATCCTGTAACAACCGAATGGAGAAAAGAATTTGAAAAAGAAGAGATACATGTATATGTATAACTGTATCACTCTGTTGTACATCTGAAACTAACGCAACACTGTTAATCAACTATACTCCAATATAAAATAAGAAGTTAAAAAAATAAAAAATAAAAATAAAATTACCTGTACTCCCATGTTTTTTAGTAGAATTACTTCCTAAAGAAAACCACGTCTTGGGGGTTTCCCTGGTGGCGCAGTGGCTGAGAATCTGCCTGCCAATGCAGGGGACACGGGTTCGAGCCCTGGTCTGGGAGGATCCCACATGCCGCGGAGCAGCTGGGCCCGTGAGCCACAATTACTGAGCCTGCACGTCTGGAGCCTGTGCTCCGCAACAAGAGAGGCTGCGACAGTGAGAGGCCCGCGCACCGCGACGAAGAGTGGCCCCCGCTTGCCGCAACTAGAGAAAGCCCTCGCACAGAAACGAAGATCCAACACAACCAAAAATAAATAAATAAATTAATTAATTAATTAAAAAAAAAAAAAAAAAGAAAACCACTTCTTGATCTTGGTTGGCCCTTTCTATCCCCGGTCATGACACTTCAGTTTCCCTAATAATGTGCCATGAACGTGCCATGAAAAAACATGGAAATTTGAGCATGTGATGCTTATGATATTAAACGGTGAAATGGGACCTGTGATGTCACAGCCTATCAACATTTGAAGGTATTCATACTTGATATCCTCTTAAGGAAAAGTTGCTTCCACATTTTAAGCTAGAAAGTCACTGGAACACCTGTTTAGAAAAGAATCAAAACTACGTGGTTTCTTAGTTCTTCAGTACATACATTAAGAAGGATGTACAAATTGAACTGTGTGTGTACCAATCCTCAAAACAACCAATAAAATATCAATTAGGAAAGAAAATTGCTTTCCTCATGGTTGACAAAAAAACGTTATCAAAAAGCAAGAAAAATAACTACCCCCACATGCAAAAAAAAATCCTAAGAAACCAAAACCCACCTCATACATTCGGATTCAGATGAGCAAGTCAGTATTCAGTCCCACGCATAAGAACATGAGGGTCTGCTCTGAAGATTCTAACACACTCCTGCCACTCATGGCTAAAGCAAAGGCTGGATCACATGCCACCCCAAGAGAAAGAAGGGCAGGTGTGGCCCCGACAAGGCGGCAGAGCCAGGCTGATGGACTGAGCAGGTCAATGAGATGTGTGAAGATCCAGAGGCAGTGGAGGCTGCAGTTAGCGACCACAAGTCCAAACAGACACAGAAGAGAAGCTGACTGCTCAGGGAGAGGTTTTAAGAAACAGAGAGGGAAGGGAATTTGCATCAGGGGCTCAGCAGTGGCAGCTCAGACCCCAGGCTGGCTGCAACAGAGAACCCCCGGAGGAGCGTTCTTTGGGAGCCAAGGGGCCGCGGCCTCCCCCGGGGAGGATAAAGCCCAAGGTATGTGCCTCTTCTCCAGGTGGGGCAAAGGTCTAGGGGCCTCAGGACCCTGCAGAGTCCATATCCTGACCACAGCACAGCACAGCCCTCCAGAGAGCACGGGCCAACCCGTGCAAGGGACAGTTTCTGGAGAGCAGCATTCAGGGGGCATTGTCTGAACACCCCTGCCCGGGAAGTTACAATCCAGAAGGAGCAAGGTGTGCAAACGACCCACTCCAACACTACGCCACTTTGCCTCTTAACTGCACACCACCCGTCTCCGCCCGAGCGGCGATACTGGGGCAGGACCTGTGGAGAGCTCTCCTTCGCGGGCTGGCACCTCTGGAAGTGTCCTCAGTAGAGGGCGCTGGGGGGACTGCTGTCCTCTCTGCCTGCTCCTGCGGACAAGGCAGTGGCTGAATCCACCGCGGCTCCACAGCCAAGTTCCACGAGCACTCCAGTGGGCAGCTTGCCGGCCGGTTTCAGAAGCGTGCCCTCGGATGGCTTCCCAGGGGTTCCACTGGCATGCCAGCCAGCTCCCTGGCCACCTGCCAGGTCCGCACGGGCAGCTTCCTGTCTGTCAGCTAGCCCGAGGGGCTCAGTGACTTCCTCTGCTGTCACACCACTCCATGCAGATCTGAGTCCCAGCCTGGGGGGAGGGAGGGGAGCAAGAGGGGGGTAGTCCCACCCCTCCTTCCTCAGGTAATCGGCCTCAACCCTAGAGGCAGTGGCTGCTCCGTACAGCTGCTACTCCTGCATTCTTTAAAGCTCTCTTTACCCCGGAGGAGTTCCCAGTTCATCATGACTCAGTAAGTCGACAATAAGTAATAATCTGCTAATAGTTAGTAATTCTTTACACCAGGGGCTGGCAAACTTTTCCTTCAAGGGCCATATGGTAAATATTTTAGGCTTCGCGGGGTCTTCCGGTCCCTATGGTAACTACTCAACCTTGCCAGACAGACAGACAAGACATAAGGGGTGTTTTGGTATGTGGCCAGTTTGCGGAATCCTGTTTCCTATTAAGCAGGCCCTGTTCCAATTACTATGTGCTTTCTGCCTCCCAACTGGACCCCGACGGATATAAATTCCATGTGACAAGCACAGCAAGGGAGGCACTCGTGGGCCCCGGTGGCACAGAGGAGGCAAGAGTCAAATCACAGGGTACAGGGAGGGGTGACTATCAGGGAAGGTTTCACAGAGACGAGGGGTGATGGATCCAGGACTGAAGACTCACCTCTACCACTTCACTACACAACTTGGAGAAAGTCACTTAATTTTTCTTTGTCTCAATTTTGTCGCCCAAAACAATGGTGGTAAGAGTCGGCTGTCTTACAACCCGGGACCAACAGACGAATAAAAGTGAGACAATTATGAAAATATTTTGTAAATTCATAAGTATTATACAAGTATGTCTACAAATCATTTTACTTGTAATTTGTTGGTGTTCCAATCAGGAATACAGCACAGGCTAGGTTCCTGGACTCTCAAGTTCAGTGACAAGTGATCCCCATTCTTGATCATTGACACAGGGAAACCAGACATTGAAATGGTAAAGGGAGACTGCTTCATTTACAATACTCCAAGCTATTTAGGTAGACTGATTCCTAAGTCCTTTCAAATAACATTGTTTGGGGGAAAAGTAAATGCCGAAGCTCAGTTATCCTAGATGTTCGTACTGTTTATTCTCAACCTAATTTAAAGTTTCTTTTTCCCTTGATTAGCTACTATAGCCTTACAGAAAACTTCTAAAATACAGCAAGTTGCCATTTACACATGGGGTGTTTTACAAAAGTTTCACCTAAGTGGATTATGTTCATGGAAACCCAGACCGCATTTCTCACATTTAAAAAAACAAAAACAAAAACAAAAAATGATGATTTAAGTCGTAGTTAAGTTCTCAGGCTAAGACACAAATACCTCTTTAAAAGATGTCATGGTTTATATACCGTGGCTTTGCAATCAAGCAAAGGGAAAAAAAGGACACATGCCCATCTCCCCAGACGGCCCTTTGGAATGTATGCTGCATGCACAGGTCAGGTGTTCATAACAGGCACAGCTCTGGGTCCTCTTGGTTAAAACAGGAACTACGTTTTCTAGAATCTCTGTCCCTGTATGGTTGGTTAGACTGGGTCCAAAGGAGAATCTGTCCAAGGACAGAAGGCGGAAGTGACGCAGAAGAGCCCGGCGGCCTCCAGCTTCTCTTACACCCCACGGCTCTGCATCCCCTGTCTTCCTACAAGGAGATGCCTGGCGCAGGCCCACGTACAGGTAGCTGCATGGAGGCACCCTCCCGGCCAGCTCCCCAGGCCGGCTGGCCGTGGCTTCTCAGAGGCACTCCTTCCGTGCAGGATCCCCCAGATCTCCCTTACGGACCCGCTGCCACATTTACATGAGCTCTAATTCCTGTCCTCCTGTAACACCCACCGCGCCTCTGCTCCCCCGAGCGAGTGTGCCTCGGAGAAGAGGCAGGGTGGGTCCCACGAGCTGCAAAGGAGTGCAGTGCAACCACAAAGACACAAGGACACCCGAAGGGAAAGCAGCTCGGAGAGGACCGGAGCACCTGTAACCCTTGTTTTTTAAAAGGGTGGTTTACAAACCCCACAGAAAATTTACCACCAACCGTTTTGAAATGTACAGTTCAGCAGCGTTCTCTATCATTACACTGTGTGTAACCGATCCCTAGAACTTCATCTTGCACAACTCCATATCCATCAGGCATCTCCCCGGCCCCTGGCAACATCCATTCTGCTTTCTGTTTCCATGAACTTGACTCCTGCGGATACCCTGTGTAAGTGGAATCATACAGGACTGTCCTTCTGTGTCTGGTTACAGCGCTCGAGGTTCGTCCACGTGATCACACTTCTCCAACGCTAATGTTCCATCGTATGTATATGCCACATTTTCTTTATCCTTTCACCTGTCGATGGACACTTGGGCTGCTTCTAACCCCTGCAACTCTTGTGTACGGGGCGGATGCACAAATCAATACAACCACTTGCAGAAACAGAGAGAATAACCTTCAAGTCAACCCTGTGTATGTATGTTCACCAAGAGGGCCGTACAAGAATGATCATACTGGCATCAAGCACACCAGCTAAAACACAGAAACCACCCAAATGTCCAGCAGACAAAACACGGGCTAGCCCAACGATGGGGTACCACACCGCCTTTCCCCGCCACGGCGCTAGACATCCAGGGCTGGGTAGTCCTGTGCGCTGGGTGGCGGCCGTCAGACACTTAGGAGCGGCATTCCCGGTCCCCACCCACTAGGTGTCAGCAGCAGTGTCCCCGACCCCAAGTCAGAACAACCCAAGCGTCTCCGGATACTACTCAGCGGATCCCGGTGGAGGGCTGGGGACAAAAGCCATCACCGCCAGTTGAGAACCACTGTTCTAGGGAAAGGACGAAGTACCTGCAACAGTCATCATAACTCTTGGGGAACACAGGAAACAGGACAGCTCTAACGCCCCCTTCCAACCTGCCACGAAGCCTCTTCCACCAGCAACGCGAGAGGCCGGCCAGTCAGGCCAGGTGGAGCCACTGCGTTCAATCAAATCCCACCATTACCAGGCAGAACAGGCCTTGTTCTGGACACCACGACCCCTGCCCAAACAGCACGGGCCTGCAACTAAGAAGCCTTTGTCCTTTCTCCCCGAAGAAATGGTCCCTCTTGCCTCCAGGCTTTGTTGGCTGGGTCCCCTCTATTCACACTGCCACCCCTGACAGGCACACACTCACTCCGCCTGGCTCACCTCACTCATCCTTTTGGGTCCCACGCCAGGACCCCCCAACACCGCTTCCACCGTGGGACTCAATGGCCACCTCCTGGCCTCCTGAATACCCTGGGTGCATCACCACTCAGGGCTCCAAACCCTCTGGTTTTGGGTTTTTATATATTCCTTTCTTCCTTCCTTTCTTTCTTTTCTTCCTTCCTTTCTTCCTTCCTTTCTGGCCGCACCACGTGGCACACGGGATCTTAGTTCCCTGACCAAGGATGGAACCCATGCCCCCTGCAACGGAAGCTCAAAGTTCTAACCACTGGACCACCGGGGAAGTCCCCCAAACCCTCTGTTTTCAGTTCCCTGCTTCTGCTGCCAGCCCCACAGCAAGACTAGCCATCTCCTGGAGGATAAAACCCCAATCGTATCTTTATTTCTTCCCCTCCGATAGCAGTGTCTGTCACGACACAACAGGCAACGTCTCTGGGAAGGGTGAACAGAGAGGGAAAAAAGTCAGCCTGGACAGTGAAGTTCTCGTCTAGAGCTAGCTTTCATCTTATACCGCGGGAGGAACACGGCACAGACGTGCCCTTTGCAGTTGGTCTTGCAAGTATCAAGCACCGACTGGGCAGAAGCAATCAGGCTCCGCAGCGGTCTGGGAACAGAGACCTGCCCCGATTCTAACCTCTTCTCATACAGCTTTTGCAAACGAGTAGTGGGAACATTTAAGCACCGGCTCAAGAGGGATGACTGGAACGACTTAATTCTGCAGTTTTCAAAGAAGAAAAGCAATCTGCAGGAGCTGATAGGCAATCAAGAAACAGGAAGAGGAACTGCTGGACACGAGAACAAAGTGTCCCCGCTTGTCAGACACATGGCTGTTTATTTGTAATGGACGTTCCCAGCCTTCTGCTGTTTCAAAGAAAAGGCGCCTGTTCTTTTAGATAAGGCTGCCGCTGGGCAACGCAGGAGAGGGGCTGCTCCAAGGGGACCCACCCAAGGCCACCTCACCTTCCCTTTAGGTGAGTCAGAGCTCCCCGCAAGGCTTCGTCTCTCTATCGGGTAAAAGAGAGAAGATCTCACCCATCACGAGGGCTGTCTCTTTGAAAAACTCTTCTCAGGGATGCTGTCACAGACAGAATGCTTGTGTCCCCCCCCGCAAATTCACATGTTGAAACCCAACCCCCAATGTGACGGTATAAGGAGGTGGGGTCTCGCGGAGGTGACTGGGTTATGAAGGTGGAACCTTCAGGAATGAGATCCATGCTGTTACACGAGAGGCCCCCCCGACAGCCGCCTCACCCCTTCTATCGTGTAAAGATACAAGAAAATGCCACCTATGAACCAGGAAGCAGGTCCTCGCCAGACACTGAATCTGCCAGCACCTGGATGGATCTTGGACTTCCAGCCTCCAGACTATGAAAAATCAATGTTTCTTGTCTATAGGGGTTTTTTTTTTTATTACGGCAGCTCAAATGGACAAAGGTACATGTCAAAGGCCAAGCCCACGGAGCCTACCTGAGCCCGGCAATCTCGGGGCTGCACACACGAGCACCCGAGGGTAGGGAAGGGGACCGGGGTACAAAGACAGCCCTCGAAAGGGGCCCCGGGGCAGTGGCAGTGGCAGTGGCAGTGGCAGTGGCAGTGGCAGTGGCAGGGTGCCCCCCCCCCCCCCCCCCCCCGCGAAGGCTCAGCAGCTACCACCCGGTCCTGGCTGCTGGGAGCCCCAGGGAAATTAGCAGCCAGTGTGGGCGGATCTTCCAGTCTTTTGGTTGGTTTTTTTTTTTTTTTTTAAAGAAGCTGGAGATCTGGATTTTTACGGGTACTATCCCTATGTCCTCAAATTGTTGGCACTCTTTTGCTTTTAAAACTTGGCGAGACCACCAAGGTGGTCTCCACTACGCCCACTGCCAGGTCCTCTTCCTGCCTCCCCACAGCCGGCCGGTCTTTCAGGGCTTCGCTGCCGTCCGGATCCTCCAGGATCCCGGACCCCACCTTTCGGAGGTGCCGCCCTCCACCGCTGTTACTAGGATCCGACCGTCCGCGGTGGCCGGCAGCACTGTGGAGCAAGTGCACGCAGACACGGGAGGGGCCACGTACGTCCCCCCTCACAGGGAGGGTAGCCGTGCCGGTCCTGACAGGAGACGGAGCGGATGTCAGCTGGAGGCTTCTGAGGAAAGCCTTTGTCTCTGCCATCAAAGGGGCAGAAACATCTGGTACCACCCTTTCCCTCTGCTTCTGGCCGTGAACAAAGACACCGACTGTGGATGCGGCAGCTGCCACGCAGCTGCAAGGCAGAGACCCGAAGGGTCCCAGGGCCCTAGGTGTGCACCGGGCTGGGCGGTGAGGCGGCGGCACACACACACCCCACCCCACCCTCCCCCGGGGCTCCCTGGAAGGGCCTGGGGCGAGGTCCTTAGAGAACCAGACGGGTTCATCCAGAAGACATCCATACTTTAGAATGAGTCCTAATTCTTCATAAATACAAATCGTTTTTTCCTTTTAATGTTTATAATGTTAAAAAAAATCAACACCAAACAAAACAGTTTGAAACACTAAAACTCTGTTAGCTTTTCTAATTAAAAAACTATTGAGGGACTTCCCTGACGGTCCAGGGGTTACGACTCTGCACTTCCACGGCCAAGGGCGCAGGTTCAATCCCTGGTCGAGGAACTAAGATTCCGCAGGCCGCGCATGGTGGCCAAAAAGAAAAAAAATAAAAACAAAAAACTGCTGAGGGGCAACATTTATTATCACGTCTGGGAAACAGGCTACGAAAACCTATAACGTCTTGCTGTACTCATGTTTTTATTTAAGACACACTGCATACGCCCTAGAAATCTACCAGCTCCAAGTCACCACATTTCTCCTCATCTAACACCTGTACTCCTGGCTGCCAGAGGAGTATAATGCATTTAAAAAACATATCATGGGGCTTCCCTGGTGGCGCAGTGGTTGAGAGTCTGCCTGCCAATGCAGGGGACACGGGTTCGAGCCCTGGTCTGGGAGGATCCCACATGCCACGGATCAACTGGGCCCATGAGCCACAACTACTGAGCCTGCACGTCTGGAGCTTGTGCTCCGCAGCAAGAGAGGTCGCGATAGTGAGAGGCCCGCGCACCGCGATGAGGAGTGGCCCCCGCTTGCCGCAACTAGAGAAAGCCCTCGCACAGAAACGAAGACCCAACACAGCCATAAATAAATACATCAATCAATCAATCAATCAATCCATCCCAGAGAAGGAAGAGAAAGAAAAAAAAAATATATCATGGAGGAGGAGAGTGAGGGTTGGACACATAAAATCTAGAGAGTTTATTAAACCAGTGGGACTACAGGAATGCAGGCTTTTCACTTAACACGTTCCTCATCTCTGCAGTAATGTTATTTCCGCCCAGTGAACTGAAGTTGAGAATCAAACCAAAACTGCCATAATATTATGTTTCTAACTTGTAACCTTCCTCTGTCATCTAAAAATAGGAAAAAAAAAAAAAAAAGCACTTAAGATTTAAGCTACTCCATGAGCCCCCTATATTCATAGCAGCACTGTTCACAATAGCCAAGACATGGAAACCTAAATGTGCATCGACGGATGAATGGATAAAGACGTGGTACATCTATACAATGGAATACTACTCAGCCACAGAAAAGAACAAAATAGTACCATCTGCAGCAACATGGATGGACCTAGAGAGTACCACATTGAGTGAAGTAAGTCAGACAAACATCATAGGATATCACTTACATGTGGAATCTAAAATATGACACAAATGAACCTATCTACAAAACAGAAACAGACTCACAGGCATAGAGAACAGACTTGTGGTTGCCAAGGGGGAGGAGGGGTGGGGGAGGGATGGATTGGGAGCTTGGGGTTAGCAGATGCAAACTAGTATATATAGAATGGATAAACAACAAGGTCCTACTGTAGAGCACAGGGCACTACAGTCAATATCCTATGATAAACCATAATGGGAAAAAATATGAAAAGGAATGTAAATATGTATAACGGAATCACTGTGGTGTACAGCAGAAATTAATACAACATTGTAAATCAACTATACTTCAATAAAAAGAAGAAAAAGATTTAAGCTACTCCAATCCTGATGCGTCTGCACCAAAAAAAACAGAAACCTTTTGCTGACTTTTCAGCAGCCAGCTCTCACAGGCGAAATCCTCATTCCTTAACGTTACATTTATGTCTCCCAAGTTCATTCACAGCTTTGGGGAAAAAATGGACACACTCTTAAGTTTAAAAAACAAAGACTCGTATTAAAATGACTTAACTCTTCTGACACAGTAGTGCCTCATCGTCTGCCAAGGCACAGCACATCAAGAGCTTCTGGGCTGTGCTTCGCGGGAAGGGAGGCGTGCAACCTTTTATCAGGATGTCAGAATTTGCTTAGTAGCCCACTTCTCCTTCTTCCCCAGGTTGAAGACTATATTATTCACCAGTCAAGGGAAAACAGTTAACCATGTGCCAGTTTACGACAGGCAGAAGTGTGCAGAGGCAGGCAGAGACCGTGAGAGCCCGACACACCCCGAGACTGTGTGCACGCAGGAGGGATGGAGCCATTATTTCTTCCTTGGTTGGGGCACTTTAACACTCAGCATGGCAAAGCTGCAGCACCAAGGCCATTTTTTTTTTCCTTATTGGAGTACAGCTGCTTTACACTGCTGTGCAAGGGCACAAATGACCTAATGTTTGTTTGTTTGTTTGTTTGTTTGTTTATTTATTTATGGCTGTGTTGGGTCTTCGTTTCTGTGCGAGGGCTTTCTCCAGTTGCGGCAAGCGGGGGCCACTCTTCATCGCGATGCGCGGGCCTCTCACTATCTGTGCAAGGGCATTTTTGAAGCTGGCCACAGCCTGCCTTCGTTCCATCTCCTGTGCTTTATTCCGTCTTACAGGAGACAAATTAATGCAAAATATACATTCATCTGCTAGGACTGATATGGGACTATTTGGGACTTTTATCACTGTGTTCAAAAAAGGGGGGAGGCAGCTATCTCCCATGACAGGCTATTAAAAAATACCTTGTCCAAAATACCAAATGATATCACTTGTACGTGGAATCTAAAATATGACACAAATGAACTTATCCACGAAACAGAAACAGGATCACAGACACAGAGAGCAAAACTGTGGTTGCCAAGGTGGGGCGGGGGTGGGGGGAGGGATGGATTGGGAGTTTGGGGTTAACAGATGCAAACCACTATATATAAAATGGATAAACAACAAGGACCTACTGTAGAGCACAAGAAACTCTACTCAATATTCTGTAATAACTGTATGGAAAAAGAATCTGAAAAAGAATGAATATATGTATATGTATGACTGTACCGCTTTGCTGTACACCTGAACTAACACAACATTGTAAACCACCTATATTCCAATAAAATTTTTTTAAAAAAGATTACATTTCTTACGTTCTTATGTTCTATAGTATTCTAAAATACCATTTTCCCCCAAGGCACTAATGATTATTGCATGATTTTTTCTATAACCTAGAAAATTAGTATCTCATTTTAAAAATATAACTTTATCTATGAGGAGTATCCTTATAAAATTCTCTTAAGTTGTAATGTGTTTTAGAGAATTTTCCATTTCCTGACTAAAGTTACTAGGAAATGTTATATATCTACAAGTAATTTTAGCCTCAATTATTAGCATAATTAAATTTTTCTGCAACTGCAATTCTACAGTCATTTTTATTGTGGGTCTAATTCAACACTCCTGAAAAACTGCAATTCATGCAAATCTGTGCCCTAATAAGGTATGATGCATGTCCCAAGGGAGACTGGTTATAACAGAAAGAAAGCCTTCGGCAGACCCAGTTCAAATAGAAATTCAAGATGGTAGCATTAAGAATTAAGCCTCAGGGACTTCCCTGGTGGTGCAGTCATTAAGAATCTGCCTGCCAATGCAGGGACAAAGGTTCAAGCCCTGATCCGGGAAGAACCCACGTGCCGCGGAGCAACAAAGCCCGCGAGCCACAACTACTGAGCTTGCGCTCTAGAGCCCACGAGCCACAACTACTGAAGCCCGCGGGCCTAGAGCCCGTGCTCCACAACAAGAAGCCACCGCAATGAGAAGCCCGCGCACCGCAACGAAGAGTAGCCCCCGCTCGCCTTAACTAGAGAAAGCCCGTGCACAGCAATGAAGATCCAACACAGCCAAAAATAAAATAAATTAAAAAGAATCAAGCCTCAGATGCTACCAAAAAAAAAAAAAACAAACCCAAAACAAACAAACAAAAAAACCCCAGCAAGGAGCTAGACAAGTCTCAGCAGGAAAACTCGTACAGACGGTTTGGGCATCAGGAGGCGATATGTTTGCTGCTCTCCACCACAGCAGAGAGGGGCCTGGAAGGTCCTTAAGAGCAGAGCGTGGAAAATCAATCTAGTTAACTGAATATTCCAAGTAATCAAAGCCATAGCTGAATATGTTGCTGGGAGCTGTTGTCAGGGGGTTTTTTTTGTTTTTGTTTTGTTTTGTTGTTTTTTACAGACTACCACTCAGCCTTTTCATGGGCACTAACCTCCCCCAAAGGATGTGGATGGCTCAGCCAGCTGGTGGTCACGCCCAGCCCTGCATTCCTGTACCTCTCCACCAGCTTCACGAGACACTGCCTTTCACGAGCAGCCCCTTCCTGCTGGACCCTAACTTGAAAGGAACGGAATGAGGCAGAGACAGGCCTCCTGTCCGACACAGTGAACTCCTATTAATACACGACTAGAAACTGATGGGACAAAACAGACACTCGTCACCTAGGGAACATCCCTGGCTCTAAGTCAAATTCCAGGCTAAATGGTCAATGACTGATTAACAGTTTTACCACAGAATAAGGTTCTGAACTTTTTATCCTTATAAAAGCAGTACAGAGGAGGCAACCCAAAGCAGAAGCTGAAAGAGTACAGTGTCCCCAGAAAGGGGAAGCAGCAGTGTTTTGGCAGAGTAGAAGAAAAACAATTCTGTACCTTTCCACATTTCTATTCATGCGCCTGGGATAACAGCAGTGTCTGCCCACACAAACTGCAGAGGGAAATACTGGACGAACCGGCGAGAAACTCAAACATCTGAGTGGCAGCGCTGCACTGTGTTCTCTGAACTCCAGCCTCCCGGATGGCCAGTTAGCTCGAGGTGGGGCACGTATGACCAAGTAATCACCGGGTTCTGGATCATTTAAGGCTCTGACCGACAGATAAGCAAAGTGGAATTTATTACAGAGAGATGGGGAAACAGGCAAACCACAGGACTGGGAACTGCCCAAGCAGGTTCCAGAGAGCAGAGAGGACGAGGAAAGTCAGCAATGGCCCCAGGGCAGAAACCGGCTGGTTGGGATGCCAAGGACCTGGAGATGCCTGCGTGAAGTGCTCCAACCCCTCCTTCTTCCCTTACTTCCTCGTGTAAGGACAAAAGTCCTAGGAGTCTGAGACAAGAGACTGGCCCAAGGTCGTTCAGTGAGTGAACAGTATGCAATATGACTCAGCAATAAAATCAACTACTGATATACATACACGTGGACACATCTACAGAGAATTATGCTATGTGAAAACAGCCAATCCCCAAAGGTGACATACTGTCTGATTCTATTTACATCTTATTCTTGAAATGAAACAATTACAAAAACAGTTACAAAAACAGCAGCCAGGGGTTAAGGTGGGGTTGAGGGCAGGAGGGGAGGGGGTATGGCTATACAGGGGCCACAGGCGGGATCGAATGGGTTGTATCATGACCGTATCCACGTCAACATGCTGGTTGTGATACTGTTAGTAGAGCTTTGCAAGGTGTTACCATTGGGAGACACCAGGTAAAGGGTATGTGGCATCTCTCTATAGTCTTACAACTGCAAGTCAATCTACAGTTCTCTCAAAATACAAGCTTAATTAAAAAGGCTGGCCAAGAGAGGATCACACGGCCACCCAGGTTGTTCCGGGGGCAGAAGCAAAGGGATGTGGCTGGCTGACCCTTGGAAGGCCGTGGGGACAGGCAGGGCTCCCCACCCAAGCCAAGACTTAACAACGGGGAAGCGATTTTCATAGAGAAATCGGGGTGCTCCAAGGAAGGGCCACGGGAGCGAGGAAGCCAAGCACCAACCAACGTCCACTACTCGTTTCTGAGGCCGTGAACTCTCACCCAGCAGCCGGTCAGCAAGCCACTCGCTCACTTCACCATCTGAAGCCACTTCAAAAAGTCTTAGAAAAACGACTACCCAAGTTCTACTGATGCAGCCTGTTTGCTGCCACTAACACTCAGCAGACTATCAACAGCCCAGCCCATGGAAAACAATCGACAGCTACAGTGATCCAAAGGAGCAGGGAGGGGGAATTTAAGCATGCGGAACGCGGTGCCCTTCCCTCCACCACCATTCTAGGCAGACACAGAACTTGGCTTTAAATCCACACCATTCAAGGCACCCCGCTTTTATAAAAAGCGAGTATGTCTTCCATCTCGATTGACGGCGAGACAGTAACATCAGTAATGCTGCACTGATGTGAATTTATCTAATTCACTTAAACAAAACCCTGGGAATTAGATGTGGTGTCCCTCCGCACTTAACGGAATTACAGGATGTCTGTATGGCATGAGATTTTTTTTTTAATTTATTTTTTATTTTATTTATTTATGGCCGTGTTGGGTCTTCGTTTCTGTGCGAGGGCTTTCTCTAGTTGCGGCGAGCGGGGGGCCACTCTTCATCGTGGTGCGCGGGCCTCTCACTGTCGCGGCCTCTCTTGTTGCGGAGCACAGGCTCCAGACGCGCAGGCTCAGTAGTTGTGGCTCACGGGCCCAGTTGCTCCGCGGCATGTGGGATCTTCCCGGACCAGGGCTCGAACCCGTGTCCCCTGAATTGGCAGGCAGATTCTCAACCACTGCACCACCAGGGAAGCCCCTGGCATGAGATTTTTAACCATATTCTCACTTGAGTACAAAATTTAATGGACAATTTTTAAATGAACAATCCCTTGGGGTCAGTAAAACTAAAGTCTGTCCTGCCTTACTGTGGCTAGACTCCTAAGATAAACTTACTGACTGTCAACTCTGAAACACTAGCCTACTGCTGAGTTCAGGACACAAATTACAAAGTGAGGTGATGAGCTTTGTGATGAGATATCCACCTCATAACTAAGTCCTCTTCCTGGAAGTCTCCCCAAACCTCCCAGCACAGAACCTGGCTTACGGGAAGGGCTCCACTATTCTCTGAACAAATACACCAAACCATGTATGACTGTATGTACCCTGTCATCTGACTCCCAGTATGCTTAGAACCAATGAGCACGTCGTGTGCGAAGCATTTTGACAAACATCTTGAAAATCCTTTTAAATTCAAGAACCATAACAAACGTATTTCAACAGTCAGGGTGGGAGACAAAGGCAGGATCACCCAAAGCTACCTTGACTTGAGCTCACAAAATGTGGATTCGTACATCTATAACCCTCACGACACACACTCCAAGGCCTGGGTGGTATTAACCCTCTTAGAACATAAGCCTTTCAAATCCATAATATACTCCTCCTTCCACCCCTTACCTGCATTGTGGGTGAGGAGAAATGCAGCTACAGATGCCAGAGATTAAAGAGAAAAACTGTTTTGGGACTTCCCTGGTGGTCCAGTGCATAAGACTCCACGCTCCCAATGCAGGGGGCCTGGGTTCGATCCCTGGTCGGGGAGCTAGATCCTGCATGCATGCCACAACTAAGAAGTCCGCATGCTGCAACTAAGAAGTCCACATGCCACAACTAAGACCTGGTGCAGCCAAATAAATAAATATTTAAAAAAGAGAGAAAAACTATTTTTAAAACGACAAAGTGACTGGGACAGGAGTAAGCTGAACGGAAGAAATCTTTAGAAAGGACGAGGCAACACTGGAAACGCGGAAAAGTCGACGGTGTTACAGCAGTCGACACACGAGAGTTGGCACAAGCAGGTCCCCCAATCGCTAGTGAGGATGTGAACACCGATTAAAATAAATCCCAGAGAGCACTCATTTCAGGACTGGCCATGCCTTGCCCTGTGGACTTCTTAGGAACAACACATTTTATACAACTGGACATTTGATCAGTTTTCCTCCCGGTAAAACTTTTACCTAATGATTCCTCTAGCTGCCCCCCTCCTCTCCCTTTCACCGGACCTCTACGTATGCAGACACCCACAGAACACTGTGTCTCCTATGTTCCTCTGTGCTGAAAACCTCAGCAGTATGCTGGTATGTTCCGGCCACGTCCGGGCTCACACAGCTATTGTGACGCCCTCCCCTGCAAAATCCTACCATGCTTTGGTACACACTGCATTTCAGCACGCCGTGGTCACTCGCTGCAGAAGACGGCTTATGAAACAGCATTCTCGCCCAGCAGACCACGATGCACCCCAAAAGCCCCCAACACGACCATTACTCCTCGAGCACCATCTCGTAGTCACACCAAAGCCCCGACCAACGACGGACCCAGAGACGGATGTACAATTTCAAGGTCCCATCCCTTGCCCTTGGGTTTGAATGCTATCACTCTGGCATGCCAGCCCTATTCTACGAGATTTGCCTGGCTTCATGGACGCTCAACTGAAGCCGAGACAAGCACAGAACCATAAACACGGTGAACAGTCTTAAGAAACCCAAATGAGGAAAACCCACAGGTCCAAAGCCATCTTCTGGCAGCTGGATGACCCTTATTAACCATGGGAAGTCGACCTGTCCTGGAGTGCAGATTCCACCTCTAAGAGCCCACCACCTCCAAGCCTCTACAACCTTCAGGTGTGCCGGACAGGAAATGAAACCCAGAGAAGCAGCTCACATGATCCCCAAGGCTCTACTGAATAGTTACCCACTGGCTGTAGGAAAACAATGAATTTTCTGGAAGGCAGACACCAACCGCAGAGCAGCCAGACACAGGCTCTGAGGCAACACAGACGCCAAATCTGTGTTCAAGATGGCTCGTCTCTGGGGAAGGATGAAAAGGGATTCCAACTAGCTCAAAACCACTAAGAATTTTCAGAAGTGCCCCTAGGATAAGAAACGCTGAGGTTCAGCAAAGACAACGGGCTGCGACTGCCACCAGCAATAACAGGAGTGAATGTCACATGTGTAAGATTGAGTGAAAAAACGCTAGACATAAATATATTATTCCATTTAAAGAAAAGTCAAATAGGGGCTAACCTGAGGTGTGAAAGTTCAAGATAGCAGTGTCTTGGCGGGGAGACTCAAGGGCACCTCTGGGAGACTAGAACATTCCCAGAACATAAATAGGAACGTTCTATTTCTTGATCTGGGTAGTGGGTTACACAGCTGGGTTCATCCCATGAAATTTCATCCAGCTGTTTATCATTGTGGGGTCACTTTTCTGAATGCAAGTTACATTACCAAAAATATATACACATTAAAAAAAATAGGGCTTCCCTGGCGGTCCAGTGGTTAAGACTCTGTGCTTCCACCGCAGGGGGCTCGGGTTCGATCCCTGGCCGGGGAAGTTCCGCATGCCGCGAGGTGCGGCCAAAAAAATATATATATAGAGAGAGAGAGGATGCCTACTATTTCAAGGAAATAAAAAAGCAGCAAAACTCAGAAAACACATAGCAGCACAGCCCCCAAAGCATCTGTTCTAGAACAGAATCAGCCCCTTGCTGGGGTGTCCCTCGGTACTGCCCACAGCAGGGTTATGCCACTCTTACATCAATACCGCCATGACACTGGCGACTGGCATCTGCACTTCAACAACCATATCCAATGACAGGCCAGCTCACTGCCCGGTAAGAGGTCTAGGGCCCCTGGGGTCAAGGTCATGCTGATTGATAAAGCGCATCTCAGCAAAGGCAGCAGGAAGCCAAGATGCCACCCCAAAGTGTTTTAGCAGTTGGGGGACCCAGGGCACGATGCCCAGGGAAGCTGTTGGGTGAAGCCCACAAGTGAGAACTTCCAGAGCGGGCTGTAGGGACACAGGAACAGAACAGCAAGTAAGCAGACAAGCAGCCCTACTTCACTGCCTTCAGGCGCCTGGAGAAACAGAGCTCAGCACGGCAGAGCTCTCCATTTAAACACGGCAATATCCAGCTCAAGGAATCATGGAAGCAAGGCAGAAGTCAACTTGCATTATTTCCCCAAGAGTAACTTGAAAACGTAGCCTTTAAGAAATGGATATCCATATCATCCTCTATTTTAAGATACAAGTCACTAAATAAAATGTCTTAGAAAAGTCCTATAAGCCACAGAAGAGCTGCAAGGATTCAACAACAAGCCTGACTGCGACAGGGTTTGCAGACCTCCTGGATCAGCCCACTGGACGACGAGCCCCTGCCAGGCGGGCGGCACCCCAGCCATCTGATGGGCGGGACAATGTCAGAGAAGGGCACACTGGAAGCACTGGAGACAAATTCCAGCTTTCCTTACTTCCCTCCCAAGACAGACCCCACCCCACCTCCAGGAAAGGCGGGAGGGAGGGGAAACGTGAGAGAGGGACAGACCGGGCCTCCTGCCCTCCCCGACGTGGCGCTGGCGTGGAACACAAGACGGCATCTCTGAGGAAACCAAAGGACCAGACCGAATCCTGCCTGGCCCCCCAGCCTTGCACATGTGCGAGAGCAAGTAGGGGGAGATCCCCTTGAAAGCTCTGAACGAAACAAAGGCCTGTGTGCCATCAGATTACGTGCTGCCTGCAGACTCAGGGACGGGAGGCGGGGGGTGGGGGGGGGGCCTCCACTCCCCCTTAAGAGCCCACCGTGCTTACAGGTTAGGACTAAAAGTCATCCAGCCCCTCCAGGCCCGGCAGCTGAATTCTCTCCCGAGGACCCCAGGACAGGCGTATGGCTGCCGTGGTTCAACGGAAAAGTATGAGTGTATTTCAGAAATCGCTCAGCATCCCACATGGACCTTCAGGAGTTCCTTTAAATAAAAGATATATCAATCATTAAGTAGAACACTAACTCAGTTAAGGGGAAAAGGTCCAAACTCCTTAAGTTTATGTTGCTTTAACAAGAACTGAAAGAATCTCAGGAAGTCATAACTAAGAGAAATTTATAACACAGAATGCTTATTAAAGACGTTACTGGGACTTCCCTGGCGGTCCAGCGGACCCTGCACTTCTAACGCAGGGGACACGGGTTCGATCCCTGGTTGGGGAACTAAGATCCCACGCAGTACAGCAAAAAAAAAAAAAAAAAAAAAAAAAAGAAGTTGCCAAGTTACGATACCACGCAGAAACACACACACCGCACAACATCGCGGTATCAGATTCAATTCTGTGGCCCGTTACTGAAAAGTCTCTGGTGGTTTTTGCATGTAACTCATGGTGAGGAGTGTCCAGCAATGCCTCAAAGACAGGCTGGGACATCGCGGACTAAACTGTCAGTGCCCTTGCTGAGCTATGTGACCTCAGGCAAGGAGGGGGAATACTAACCGCGGGGCAAGGGACCACGCAGGGAGCACCGTGAGTCTGACACACAGCGGACCACGGAAAGAAAAAGCTACTGTCACACCGCCATCTCTCCCAGCTTCTTCTCTCCTGTCCGCTCCTCCTTCCCTGCCTAGGAATTCTCGGTGGCCCCAGCTGCAAACTCTACAGGGTTTCCATCATTTATTATATAAGCCAAAGGGAGAAGGCAGCAAACACATCAAACGCACGTACGGTAATTTATACTGTAATATCTTCTCCATTACAAAAGTCCTTGCATACGTATGTTACCACATTCACTTTTAAAGAGAGAACGTCTTTCAGTCTGCAAGTAACCCTAGTCGGGAAAGCCCAGTTTTGCAAAGCAGGTTGTGTGCAACACTCATTTTCCTTCTTAAAAATAAGTACTCACTACAGAAAAGTTTTAAATTACTTGAAAGTATTAAAGAAATGGGGGTGGGGGGACCTCACCGATATTCAACAACCAAAACACAAACATGTAACATCTTTCTGTACTCTCAATTTTTTTCCCTCTTTCTACGTTGCATACTCAATTTTACATTAAGTTATAAGCATCTGCCCTCCTATAAACTCCTCAAAAACAGCAGCTTGAATTGCTGCAGAATATTCCATGGGCTGAATACCTGCCTAGAATTCTGAATCTGTTTTCACTTAGCAACCGTCAGAACAGCAGATTTTAACCCTGAGGTTCAAATTTTTGTTTTCTAACATACAGTCACAAGAATTTAAGATAGGAATCAACTATACAGGGGAGTTCAATTTACAGTTTTTTCTGTATGAAAGACTGCCTTTAAGTACATCTACAGACATTCTTTTAATTTTTTTAAAAAAGATACTAGTACAGCAGGAGGGCTGGGAATGGCACACTGAAGCAGGTGTGCAAGGCCTTGTGAAGAACCACATTTTCCTCCCAAATGGACATCACACCGCTTAATAAGCCCCTAAAAAACCTTCCACTGTTCTCCTGCTGGTGATAAAATGAAGGCGCCCAATGACCTCCAACATGGTAGGAAATAACCTTCCCAGCTTAGAGAAGACCTAAGTCAAGGTTGAAGTTAGAGCTCGTGGCACTGGGACTAAACTTAGGAATCGGAAGTGGCAGACACATGCTTCTCTCCATCCGTCCAGAGCGGCAGCCTTCACAGACAAGGGAAGTTGGCTCTGTTCGCCTCGTTAGCTCTCCTTTCAACTATTTCTAGAAAGTAGCCTCTAATATTAAAAAATACAGATTCCCACCAGCATGTAATGCACAACCTGCCGGTGCAGTACTGAAAAAAAGGAGTGAACTATTGGTATATTCGTCCACACAGGTGATCTCAAAACAATTACTGAGTGAGAACAGCCCGATAGGAATGAGTACTGACCACAGAGTCCGTTTATATGAAATTCCAGAAAACATGCACTGACCCACAGTGGGTCAGAAAGCAGGCTGGTGTCAGGGCTGGGGGACGAGGCTGGAAGGAGAGATCGCAAGGGTGCGGCATGAGGACACTTTCAGGGTGACGGCCGTTGTTCACCCTTCGATGCTGCTGACGGTTTCGCATGTACAGTGTATACATATACATAGTGTGTGTGTGTGTGTGTATACAAGTACACATATATAAAATGTCAAAACAAACAAACAAAAAAGTCAAAACTTCATTGAATCATTCAACTGAATTCTATTCCTAAAAGCCTTTTATTTTTATTTTTGGCCGCACTGTGTAGCTTGCGGGACCCCCAGTTCCCCAACCAGGGACTGCACCCGGGCCATGGCAGTGACAGCCCGGAATCCTAACCACTAGGCCATCAGGGAACTCCCCGTCAAGCCTTTTTAAAAGAACTCCTCTGGAAGGGCGTTTGCAAGGCCTCGAGGTGCGGTTGTAATAAGCAGTTAGGAAGCACAGAAGGCACTAGGAGCTCCAGCTGTGGTTTTCAAAGACTCACCCTCAGTCACTTGTTTTCTGGAGGGTCAGGGGGTGGGGAAGCTCTTGAGCCTTAGAAGAACACACAAGGTTTCCTTCCTGGCCAGATTCCAGGCCGCAGCAAGGAAACGCGGGTGAGGAGAGCACGACACCCATCCCTTGAATACACGGCACCCAAACCACAGGAGGTGACCAGCAGAAACCCTCCCCTTCCCCAGAGCCCCCTCCTGGCTATGGAAACCCAATACCCATCGGCTCACCGGGCAGGCCACGGCTGCCGGCCTCAAGCACACCAAGGGAAATGACAAAAATCATGAATATTCGGTGTGACCTGGTACTGCTCACCGTCGTCTATCTCAACACCGAGAGCCACCTGCTGAAACTTCAGTCTAGATAATGATGCTGCCGACTCCACGCGTCCAGCCCTCTGTTCGGTTTCCCGTTTCCTTCCACGGAAGACTCGTGTTGCATCTCAGCGGATAACTGCTCTCCCATGCAGGTCACAGAGCTGAGGCCGCTTCTGGAGAAAGTGCCGGCCCTCTCCCTCTCTGACCTTCATACGCAGATGTTTTCCAAACTAAACTGAGGCAGGGCAGGGAGGTCGTCTTAACATTCTCTAAGGTTTTGTCTCCTTTTGGCTTAACTCTAGAGGGCTTAAGTTTGCACCGGACTTGCTGTGAAAGTTTTGAAAAGAAACAAAGGATGTTCTATGACGAGTTGCTTGCTCTTCTAGAAACTTGGAAACAGGCAAATGACTCTAACCCCTTCCTCAGTGGTCAAGACCAGATCCATGCTGCGGGATTCAGACAGCCCCAGGCTCCCTTGAGCCACACAGACCATAATAAAACACACTAATAGCGGTTTCCAGCGAGGCCAACGCCAGCCAACCCCCATACTTCAACCCCGACCCACCTCAGCACCCCTGCTCCGCGAGCCAAGTGTCCGGGACCACCCAGTTCCCGCGCTTCTGTTGATAAACTGCGCCCCCCATCGCCCAGTGGCCTGATCCACAACACGGAGACCAGTGTCACCCACTGTCCCGGGCTGGGCACTGACTGCAGAGCCAGGCCCGCGAGGGACGCGCCGACCCCGTGAAGGAGGCCTGGACACAGGACAAGGTGTCTGTGACCACCTGACGCTCGCTCCACTCCATGGAGAGGGCAGAGCGATGCAAGACAAGGCATTCAGTCTCGGGGTGCAGCCCGCCGCCCCCAGACACCCTGATACTCTACAGACGTACCCATCCCACACTTGCAGGAGGCAAGACCGGACATGAGCACTCTACAGACTTTATCTTAAGAAAAGCGACGTGGAAGAGATGCCTCCCGAAGCTTCTCTCCATTTAGCTGTCAGTTTGATGAAGCTGGGCATTTTTCTCCACATTACAGGAATTCAGAGTTACTTCCTGAGGTCAGACAGAGATGACATGAAACACATTTTTCAAATATCTGGTTTATTAGATTTTCCTAACGAGCTTATGACATATTTTAGGAACCCTACTTACAAGTGATGGAATTGATTGATAGTCCAAGGACTTAAGTGACCTGTCTCCCCCTGGCCACAGAGCTTGATCACCTCCCCCGGGTGCCCACCGGAGGTGGGGATGCACCCACACGGACAGTTAGACGGGGCACGCACGGGAAACCGCGAACATATCCACCGGCTGATGAACAAATGAACAAATGCAGTCTGTCCACACGACGGACTAGTATTCAGCAAGAAACAGGAATGAATTAGTGACACAGGCTACAGCACGGATTAGTCCGAACAACGTGACGCTGAGGGAACAAAGCCGTGCACAAAAGGCCACAGAGCACAGGATTCCATTTACATGAATGTCCAGAACAGGCAGATCCAGAAAGACAGAGAGGAGATTCGTGGTTGCCTGGGGCCGGGGTGGGACCAGGGAGTACAAAGGATCTTTTTCACGTGATGGAAATGCTCTGAAACACTGGGTTCTGGGAATGGATGCCCAACTCTGACTTTACTAAAAGTCACTGGACTGGACACTTAAAACGGGCGAATTGTATAGTATGGAAATGACATACCTACATAAAGCTGCAGAAAAAGAAAGGGGAGGGGGAGGAGGATGGAAGGGGGAGGAAGACAGGGAGGGAGACAAAACAGGCAGGCAAACAGGGGAGGAGACGAACTGGCACAGGCCAGTGCAGAGGGAAGACAGACATTCCAGACACACAAACGAGGGTCACAGACGTTCCTCGTAATTTGAGGCTCCGAGCTGCTGAGCACTGCCCAAGTGTCAGGCAACACATCAGGCCCTGCAGGTCCTGGAAACAAGGCCACAGGGAGGGTTTTCCACCCATTTTACAGATGAGGAAACTGAGGCCAGTGATGAGATATTTTACCTGAGCTCACCAGTCAAGGGAAAAAACAAAGAGTGGGATGAAGGAACTGGGACCCAGGAGGAGGAGAGGGGTGGAACTGGGGAGACCGACAGACTGATTCCCAGAAGTTATCTGTCACCTATACATCCACACGTGCAGTACATGTACACAACCCACCCCTCCTTCCTACAGAGCTCTGGTCCTCCAAGCAACCACAAAGGGCAAGTCAGATGTTTTACCTGAGGTCACCTGTCAGGAAGAAAAAGAGGAGCCGTGCTTTAAGTTTCCCGACTCCCAGTTCTGAAATGAAGGTATTAGGTCACCACATGTACAGTAACTATTGGTATTGCGTTGTTTCCATCAGCGAGCTGCTTCCAGGGTTAGCAGGATAAAACCTGCTTTCCGTAAGGACGAAAGGCTCTCTGCGAGACTGGGAGTCGGCACCCGTCGGGATGAACGGGGACGACCTCGAGTGGCCAAGGAGGACACACCGGCCCGCGCCTTCCAAGGGAACCAGCCTCCTGGTGCTCGGCGCTGCAGGGGCTGCTGACGTTTCAGGGCCAATCCAGGGCGAAGCCGACACTCCCCGTGCGCTGGAGGCCAGCGGTCAGGCAGAGAGAGGGTGCCCGCCGACACCTCCGCCCTCCCGCACCGGCCAGGCCCCGGGGACGGCTCTGCACGGGAACCCGGAGAGCGGCTCCGCGGCCACCGGCAGCGTGCTCCCGCGTGTGCCCCGGCGGGGTACGTGTGGGGCCGTTTCTGCTCAGCGCCGATGTGACGGTCGTCCCCACCACACAGCCCCTCTGTCCTGGGGCTCCCTTTCCCTCCCGGATGACGCTCGCCCTGACTCCTTCCAAGAGGCTCCAAGGCCTCTTTTAGGGGAAGCCGCCCACACGGCTTGGGAATCTGCAGGGTGAATGAGAAGGCAGGCGGGAAGGAAGCGTCCCGCCAGCGCAGAGACGAGGTTCCCTGAGGACGCCTTCTCACGCCGGCGCTGGACCGCGGTTATCGCGTCATTTCTACTTTCTTCACTCCGTTGGTGTTCACACCTGTTCCTCTCCATCCAGCTGTCCCCTTCTTCCCTCACCTGATCCCTTCCCCTCTCCGCTGTCCCGGGGAATCGTCCCTCATCCGGCGCCTTCGAGCAGCAACTTGCCCACCAAATCGGACCTCTAGCCCCTGACCTCCTCCCGGCCAGCTCCGAGAGTGGGCATTTCCAGCTCTCCCGTGCTTGTCAAAGGGGAAGACAAACTGATCTTACAGCTGCACAGTCCACTGCATATGAGGCAAAGCATTGAACGATATCTAAGTCCATTACCCCCCCGCCCCACGCCCGCCCGGGGCCAGCGGGAGGGTAGAGACCACGACAAACTGCGGGCAGTGGAGCGGGGGCGGGAGGACCCGGCAGGCACCCAGAGCCCAACTGGGCCGACCACACAGGAAAGGAAGGTTCCCGAGGGGCTGAACATTCAGACAGATAAGAGACAAACACCAGCTAGTGGGGACCAGAGAGGACAAAGCCACAGAGGAGTTGGAGGAAGAAGTGCCCAAGAAAGGGGACAGTCGTCCTCTTTTCAGACAAGAGCTAATTTCACCAAGCAACACTCAAACAAAACACGACATATGACTAAAAGGACAGTAACAAACTTTGTATCCCAGCTAGAAATACAAATTCCTTACAGCAGGTTTGGTTTTCTTTTTTTTAACATCTTCATTGGAGTATAATTGCTTTACAATGGTGTGTTAGTTTCTGCTGTATGACAAAGTGAATCAGCTATACATATACATATATCCCCATATCCCTTCCCTCTTGCGTCTCCCTCCCTCCCACCCTCCCTATCCCACCCCTCTAGGTGGTCACAAAGCACCGAGCTGACCTCCCTGTGCTATGCGGCTGCTTCCCACTAGCTATCTGTTTTACGTTTGGTAGTGTATATATGTCCATGCCACTCTCTCACTTTGTCCCAGCTTACCCTTCCCTCTCCCCGTGTCCTCAAGTCCATTCTCTACATCTGCATCTTTATTTCTGTCCTGCCCCTAGGTTCTTCAGAACCTTTTTTATTTGTTTGTTTAGATTCCATATATATGTGTTAGCATACGGTATTTGTTTTTCTCTTTCTGACTTACTTCACTCCTTACAGCAGGTTTTAACCAAATAGAAGAGTATTTTCTGCAGTGACTCCTGTTCAATCCCAACAGCAATGATCAACAGTGTTCTGAAGATGGCCTAGACCACCAAGTGGTGTCCTCAGGGAATCCTCAGCCCTGCCCTACTGGAGAACACCCACGTTACCATATTGAAGCACATACTCCGATCAGAGACGGTGCAGGTGCAAAGCACACAGGATCCAGAATGCGAGAGCCCTGATTTGCATCCACTAAGTACTGGCTCACAGTCTTGGATTAACTAAGGTGTGCACACTCCAGTTTCCTCATTTATCAGTAGGAATAACAGTACATAGCTAAGCGCTGTCGAGGAATCAAATGGATAATTTATGTCCTACACGTAGCAAAGAATTTGCTATGTAATAAATGCTCACTGAGTGATATTATTTCCA
This sequence comes from Balaenoptera ricei, assembly GCF_028023285.1. Classification (NCBI taxonomy): domain Eukaryota; kingdom Metazoa; phylum Chordata; class Mammalia; order Artiodactyla; family Balaenopteridae; genus Balaenoptera; species Balaenoptera ricei. The sequence continues at coordinate 7,302,231 of NC_082660.1, read as the reverse complement.
AAGACGTTGTACAGGACCAACTGGACCCAGAAGAGAAGCTGCTCAGCGATCCAGGAAGAAGAAGGACAAATGAGGGGCGGGGAATTTTTATTTTTAATCGAAATTTCATTCCATAAGAAGTAACATAGTTTTCTGCTCCACAGCACTAAAAAGAAATGAGCTATCAAGCCATGAAAACACATGGAGGAAACTTAACGCATACTACTACATAAAAGAAGCCAATCTGAAAATGCTACATTCTGTAGGATCCCAACTATACGACATTCTGGAAAAGGGTCAACGATGCGGACAGTCTAAAGATCAGTCTAAAGATTCATCAGGAGATGAACGGGTGGAGCAAAGAGGCCTTTAGGGCAGTGAAACTATTCTGTATATTATAATGATGGATATAAGTCATTATGTATTTGTCCAAACCTGAGAATGTCCCACACCAAGAGGGAACCCCAATGTAAACTACGGACTTGCTGACGATGCTGTGTCAACATAGGTTCAGCCCTGGTAACAGATGCGTAGGACGCTGATAACGGCGGAGGCTGTGTGTGCGTGGGGGGTGGGTACACTGGAAATCTTTGTATTGCATTGTCAATTTAAAACTGCTCTAAAAAATAAAGTCTTAAAAAAAACCCAGATGTCACCCTATAATGTCACACTGCCAGTTCACAAATTCATAACTGGAAAAAATGCCATGTAATAAAGACACTCAAAGGAGGTAAGTCTAGGGACTTCCCTGGTGGCCCAGTGGTTAAGACTCCACGTTCCCAATGACAATGACAGGGGCCCCTGTTTGACCCCTGGTCAGGGAACTAGATCCCACATGCATGCCGCGACTAAGGAGCTCACGAGCCGCAACTAAAACCCGGCGCAACCAAATTAATTAATTAATTAATTAATTAATTTTTTTAAAAAAGAAGGAGGTAAGCCTGCACAAGTCTCTGAAACCCCAGGCTGGAATAATTATTGCTTTTTCAAATCCATATCCACTACCACTGTTTTTATGACTCTTTAGAAGCAACTATATAGGGTCTTCCCTGGTGGCGCAGTGGTTAGGAATCCACCCGCCAATGCAGGAGACAGAGGTTCGAGCCCTGGTCCAGGAAGATCCCACATGCCGCAGAGCAACTAAGCCTGTGCGCCACAACTACTGAGCCTGCGCGCCACAACTACTGAAGCCCGCGCGCCTAGAGCCCGTGCTCTGCAACAAGAGAAGCCACCGCAATGAGAAGCCCACACACTGCAACGAAGAGTAGCCCCTGCTCAGCGCAACTAGAGAAAGCCCACGTGCAGCAACGAAGACCCAACGCAGCCAAAAATAAATAAATAAAGAAATTTATTTTTTAAAGGTAACTATATAATTTTGCGTCATTCGTATTAATTTTTTTTTGTTGTTTTTAAGAAACAGCCCCAAACAAACCTTTTAGCATTATCCTGCCAAAAACCAGCTGTGTGACCTTGGGGAGTGTCCTTTACTTCCCTGGACTTCGGTGTTTTCTCCATCACATGAGGGTGTGCAACTCCCAGTCCCTTCTTGCCCTAAGACATCATGAGGGTCTGCAGATGACATGTGAAGAAATGGAGGGGGGTTTAACTAAGAAATGGTACCTACCGGGCAGGGAAAAAGAGTGGGTGTAAAAAGAGCTGACAAAGCGGCAAGGTTTGTACAAACAAAAGCAAGGCAGAGAAAGGGGACTGGGGAGGGCACTGAGGGGCAGTATCAGGTGACTTTTCGGAGCTCATCAGTTACCCCTGCTTGATCTGCAGTATGTTCCCAGAACTCCTAACACCTGACCACAGCAGTAAATGCTGAGCTATGCAATCCTGCCTAAAGAGCTCCAGATGCATCCGCAACGTCCACGCAATTTAGCAAGCGCCTACGGAGCATCCGCTGTGTACTCACTACTCCGGAGAACACACAGGAAGGGCCCCGCGGGGGCCCACACTGAGCAGCTAACTCCAGAGATTCCTTTTTGTCTGCCAACATTCCCTCCTCTTGAGGAAACCATCTGTCCCCCACAGGTGTCCCCACCACCGTCCTGTTTGCCCTGCCCCATTCCCAACAAGGAAGGCACACCGCTGAACCCACGCAAGGGACCAGTCGCTGGGGCTGGCGTTGTGGTTCTCAACCCAGCGCTGCTGACACGCCGGGATGGACCGCTCTCCATGGTGGGGCGCCCTGCGTACTGCAGCACGGAGAGCACCATCCCTGGCCTCTCTCCACCAGAGGCCAGGAGCCACCTTCCCCCTCAGTTGCCAGAAGTGCCTCCAGACATCACCAGATGTGTGTGGGACAAAGTCACCCCCGGCTGCGGTCTAGGTGAGCACCTCTGTGAGGCCTGACAGGGAGGAAAGGACTCCCTTTGAGAAGACAGGCCTGTAGAGCGCATGCCCAGGGCCACATGCGGCCACCTTTCCCATCCCGTGGGGAAGTCTGCCCGAGAAGCCAACCAGCGGGAGGGACACAATCAGACCTAAGGGGGTGGTGGAGGGAGACAAGGGCCTCCAGCGTTGGCACAAGCCACTCTCCCATCATGCCTGATGCATCTTGGAGATGCCCCAGCTGGGTGAGTGCGCGTATTCCCTCTTCTACTCGGGGTATGAAAATACGCTTTGGCTCCCTGCAACCGAAATGGTCCAGCTCTCTCAAGGGCTCTGTTCCCATCATCAGCCACATGTATGAATGTGCTCGCGGGTCACCATTCGGTGGTCAATGTTTTAGTAACTAAGTGCTTAGAATTATGAGGTCCCTGCAGGTAAGGGGAGGCTAAAAATGTAGAGAGATGCACGATACGGTTACAAGCAAAAATAATCTGCAGCTCAAACGTCACACCCAGGACTCTGCACTATTTTCATAATCATGACCTAGGAGAGGGGAATTTCAGAAATACTGGAAAAACTCAGAATGGAATTCTCACTCTTGGAGAGGAGACACTAGTCACAGGACTCGTGTGACTGGTCTTAACAGGAAAGCCAGAGGGAAACCTTGGCAAGCTCTCACTTCCCCCCCCCCAAACAGGCAATGAGAAACGGCTGGTAAGAGAATGCCCACTCCCCACTGAGGGCCATCTGCTCCCGCAGAGAGCCACCCTGCTGGCCCACGCACACAGTTAAGGGTGCTTGGTGAGCTCTGCACGAGGCTGCAGTTTTCAGGTGTGTCAACTCCTAGCAGACAGAGTCGAAGGATTGCCTGCAGTTTTCCTTTACCAGAGCGATACCAGAAAACACCTGGTAGAAGCTGAAGGAAAACACTCCCAGTGGTCCTGGCGACTCCTTCCTCTCCCCTTCAAGTGCACGGCTGGTCACAGCAAAACCCTCGCATCCGGCCCCCTGCTGCTGCGGAAACTAGGAGGGATAAGTCCTTGCCCTCGCTTTGAGCCATTTATTAGGTGGGTCTCTCCTATGACCTAGACACCAACAAGAGACAGCAAATGCGTGACACCTTAACCTTGGCCGGGGGAGCACGTGGTGAGTCAGCCAGCCGGGGGGACATCAGGACGACGCCGGCTGGGAGCCAGTGACAGGGCCCCAGGGCACTGTGCACGCTGCGATGCTGGACCAGCAGGGGCGCCCGGTGATTCACGGCCCCGCCGCACACTCACCGGTCACAGCCACACATCTGCTCCACACTCGGGCTCGGCTGCTTTTCCAGCTTGTGGCGACTTCCCGAACGGGCTCTGCCCGCTCCCTACCCCGTCGGCCTGCTTCTGAACAAACGGCTTCCTAACTACCAAGCCTGCCGACGTCACCAGCTGGCCCGGCGACCTGCACGTACACTCTAGTCACAGGAAACCAGCGCAGAGCCCCACAAGACTCAGCAGAGAGCAGCCCCGGCCCGCGTGCGCCTGGCCCAGGATGTGAGTTTTCCTTTCCATCTCCTGCCAACCTGATCACACGCTCACTGACAAAGTGCAAAAAGCGAGCCCCCTACCTCTTCCAAGTCCAAACCCTCAGAAGCACCTGAACACGCCACCGGAAATCTGAAATAATCGCACCATCTTCTGAAGCTAGTAGCTCTCCATCCTCAAGAGCACTGGCTGGAAATGCTCTCCCGACTGAACATGACGCCTGAATCACACTGTGTGAGATCCCAGTCCTGGGTTTTCTCACCCTGAAAACACTCAGCGTCACTAACCTTGGTACCTACCCCAACTAAGATGTCATAATAAGCATTCAGGTAACTGTGCCCCGACAAACAGGTATATGCGCTTTTCCCAGTTGGAATCAATACTTTCTACCTGACTTAGATGCTAACTTCAGAAAATACCCTCATCTGTGATTCATCTTCAGCCAAAAGCAATTTCTCAACCCTGAAGTTCTCTGTTCCAGTTTTCATATTAAAAAAAAAAAAATCTCTGTACTAGGATGCACTCCCAGCCTGTGAGCCCTAGGACCCTCGGTGGGCCCTTGTCACCCTAAGGACTGAAAGGGAAGAAAGTGTGTAGCCAGCTGCTGTTTGCACAGACGGCGGCCCTGTTGCCACCTCTCCCAGCATGGTGACTGGGCATCCCCGGGATTCCATGGCCACAGGACGGCTCTGTTCACTGCCACCTCGGACCAGGCGTCCGCTTGGCCGAACACACCCATCACAGCTACTGCAAGGACGCTGAAAAGCGGGGAATCCGACTGGTGTTGCTGTAACATTTCTAACACGCCCCGGCCCACTGCTCAAACCACCCCGTGCACCCCAAGTTTAGAGGCAGAAGAGAACTGTGTCCAGAGATATTTTTTAAATTATTTTTAAAATTTATTTTATTTTTGGCTGCGTTGGGTCTTCATTGCTGCACACGGGCTTTCTCTAGTTGCCGTGAGCGGGGGGGCTACTCTTGGTTGTGGTGCGCGGGCTTCCCATCGCAGTGGCTTCTCTTGTTGCAGAGCACGGGCTCTAGGCGCGCGGGCTTCAGTAGTTGTGGCTCCCGGGCTCTAGAGCGCAGGCTCAGTAGTTGTGGCGCACGGGCTTAGTGGCTCCGTGGCGTGTGGGATCTTCCCGGACCAGGGCTCAAACCTGTGTCCCCTGCCTTGGCAGGCGGATTCTTAACCACTGCGCCACCAGGGAAGCCCATGTGTCCAGAGATTTTAAGCGCCTGTCTAAGCTCAATTCACAAGCGTTCTGTTTCCTAACTCATGCATAATTCTAAGGTCTTTACAGCTACCCCTGCTGAGTCTCCTATTTGCCTGTTCAAATGGAAATAACCATTGCTTTACCATCTGTACACAGACTTGTGTATATGTATACACAGGCCACGATGTTGTTAAAAAACTGCAAGTGCTACAGTAGGGCATAAAGTAGAAAGCAACCCCCCACAAGGGCCGCATAAGTGTTTGTTAAAAGCTAACCATCTGGGCTTCCCTGGTGGTGCAGTGGTTGAGAATCCGCCTGCCAATGCAGGGGACACGGGTCCAGGGAGATCCCACATGCCGCGGAGCAACTAAGCCCATGCGCCACAACTAGTGAGCCTGCACTCTAGAGCCCACGACCCACAACTACTGAGCCCACGTGCCGCAACTACTGAAGCCCGTGCGCCTGGAGCCAATGCTCCGCAACAAGAGAAGCCACCGCAAGGTGAAGCCCGTGCACCCCAACAAAGAGTAGCCCCCGCTTGCTGCAGCTAGAGAAAGCCCACGTGCAGCAATGAAGACCCAACGCGGCCAAAAATGAATAAATAAATTAAATAAATTTAAAAAAAAAAAGAATATCAAATAAATGGAACCACACAGTATGTAACCTTTAAAAAGGTTAAAAAATGAAAAAAGCTAACCATCTATTAACACCAACCGCTGGTCCCATGTTTACATACCTCACATTTCATTTAGTCCTGTCAGCCCTGGAAGGAGATGTCATAAAGGTGATGGACTTGGGGTGCAGGGGCTTTCTAAGTGGCCCCAAGTCCTGCGCCCACGCCCAGAGCTCCGGGGCACCAGGCTGCCCTCGGCTCGCAGCTCCCCCGTCCACCAACTTGGCTACCCTGAACTGATATATCCCCGAGCCTCAATTTCCAGCAGCTGGAAAACGTAAAAGCATGATCTCCTCAGCTGTAACGTGTTACAAAATAACAAGCGCTTCCACAGAGCAGACATGAGCAGTAAACGAGAGAAAGGATATACAGCTGAGGTTCCCAAACCTGGGCTACGAACAGGAGCCCCCCAAGGGGCCTTTACCGCCCCTGCGAAGCCCCCCCGCCGAGTTTCTAGTGCAGTTTTTGATGCAGCAGGTCGGGGGCAGGGCCTGATACTCTGCATTTCCGACAAGCTCCCTGAGGAGAACGCTGCTCAGAGACCCCACCTAGAGAAGGCCCGCTTCAAGCGTCTACCCCGGCACCTGGCAGGCCTGCAACTGGCAGCCAGGACGCCATGAGCACAGCTCACGACCCCAGCTCTCCTGCTGTGTTAACACCCCTCGGCCACCAGAACGCAGCCAGAGCTTGACCCCGCTTCCCTGCCCTGGCTGAAAGCATGCCTCCTCGGGCTCAGAAAACACACCTGTAAGGGTACCCGGGGGACCTCTGGCCAGATGGACTGAATTTTCTTTGTGAGTGTTGCAGGGAGCTCTTGGTGCCTGTCTGTAAACCTACCAACGCGAGTAAAAACTAAAATCTAAGACCGTGATTCGCCACCTGGTTGCACATTCAAATCTCCTGGCCAGCTTCAGAGTCACTGACACTGGGCCACCCCCGAGACCCCGACTTAACAGTCCTAGGGTGTGGCCAGGCATCGATAGCTTTCAAAGCCACTCCCTCTCCCAGGTGATTCCAATGTGTAGCCAGGGTTTCAATCCACTGCCCCCCAACCCAGAAGAACTGTGAAGTCGTGCCCTTTCCCGTACATACCCAAAACCTACAGTGACACTTCCAGGAGTCAGGGTCACTCGGGTTTTAAAGCTGACCGGAGCCTTTAAGGCCGGGCATCCTTTGCCACGGTCCCTCTTACAAATGCATTTGCGCCTTTGGACGAGATTTCCCAATGCTTGCTCATCTTGTGAAAAGGGAGAATCTATGCAGTGATTTTGTTATTGTTGTTGTCACTGTGTTTAAATGAAAGTAGTTATTCTTAGAAATCGAGATCTGAAACAAGGTAAAATGAGAGCTATCAAAGAAAAGTCATTTGGTGTAAACCTTAGATGTTATGGTTACCTTATATCAAGCTATTCTGTCTGGGTCACCCGAGCCCAGCGGTGACACACACAGCTAGGTTATCCACAAAGAGCTCAGTCTGGATGACCACAAACCTGCTTTCAAAACCCAGTATGCAAAAAGAAAGTAAAAGGAAGAAAGGTGGCCTTGACTTTGACAAAGGCCGTTGCATAACACATTCACTGAGCAGCTAAAACGTGTCAGGCGCTGGGCAGTGAAGTGGGGATGCAGATCCCAGGGGAATGCTGGGCCCACGCTGCCAGGCCCTGGAGTTGCTACCTGGGGAAGCTCATGCTAAGGGGGCCACGCAGCTGCAGGAGGCCACAGGTCGAGGTGGAGTCGCCCGGAGAGCTTCGAACTCACCCACAGGTTCTTCTTCCCGAAGGAAATCAGCTCCTCCCTTTGCTCTCACGCCATACAGACGGTCCCATGAACGCAGGCTGAGCACCCAGTGTCAAGGGCCGTGCAGACTGTCCTTGACACCCAAGTTCCTGAACAATGAGCTAGCCAGGGTGCATTTTCGTCAGTGTGGATATAAACACAGGAAGAGAAGTAACCACGCGTGTAAGTTTCCCTAAAATGCCAGCCCATTCATTTTCTCACTGCCACGTGGGTGATGGGAATAGAACCCCCGATTCTCACCATTTAGTGAGAACCCAAAAAGCTTTAAAAGCTAAAATGTCATGCTGGCAGGAGGGTATCTGTGCAAATACTGTTTTCTTGAAGCAAAAACTAATTACACAATGAATGTGGTCTCTACTCAGAAGACAGAATCATGGGTAATTACCCCAGTCAATGAAGCAGGCTTAAAATACATTCCTTGCAATTCCTTTCATTTTGTTCAAGAGCAGTCGGGTTTTTTTCTTTAATATTGAGCCGCACAGAGAAATTTTTGAAACCTGAAGTTTCTAGATCGAGCCCTTTACAGCTATTCCAAGCACATATTATTCCATAACCTTTGTATTTTGATATTGAGGGGTTATTTTTCCAAAGCTCCTGATGTAAGAATAGTGATCTTTCATTCAGGAGAAATCTTTCCTGCTTTTTTTTTTTTTTTTTTTTTAAATAAATTTATTTATTTGTTTTCATTTTTGGCTGCGTTGGGTCTTCGTTGCTGCGCGCGGGCTTTCTCTAGTTGCGGCGAGCGGGGGCTACTCTTCGTTGCGGTGCGCGGACTTCTCATTGGGTGGCCTCTCCCATTGCGGAGCACGGGCTCCAGGCGCGCAGGCTTCAGCAGTTGCGGCACGTGGGCTCAGCAGTTGTGGCTCGCGGGCTCCAGAGCGCACGCAGGGTCAGCAGCTGTGGAGCACAGGCCCGGCTGCTCCGCGGCACGTGGGATCCTCCCGGACCAGGGCTCGAATCTGTGTCCCCTGCACTGGCAGGCGGATTCTTAACCACTGCGCCACCAGGGGAGTCCAAAATCTTTCCTGCTTTTACTCCACCACATCTGAAAATGAGCTACTCCATTGCAAGAAGTGAAACCGCTCCACTCCTTTCAGCGGACCATCGCGAGCAGTGGAGATGCTGGCGGTCCCAGGGGGTGGCGCTCCCTTGCAACCCACCTGGGACTTCTGGGAGTGTTGGCTTGAGGGGCTCTCCCTACCCTGCCCAGGTTCTGAACCCTAATGCTGCGTCTGAATGCGGGAAAACAGCTACATTAACTGGCCTGGCCCAATCAAGACCCTGCACAGTTCAAAAGGGCAGAACTCTTGTGTGCTGGGGTCACAGAAGCACAGCGGGGCTATTGATCGGCTCGCAGGCATTCCAATCCCCAGAATGCTTCTCCCGCTTTCCATCATTGTTCCCTGGACTCCGAGGCTCTAAATTCGGGAACTAAGAAAGGTTCCGTGCAATTACTTCTGTCCAAACGCATCATTCCTGGGAGGCGGGGAGAATCAATGGAAGACTTCTAGGTTTTATGTATCTGAACTTAACGTGTTTCCCTTTTCTCACTAGAAATCAATGATTTTTTTAAACGCTTGAACAGTTAAACTAGAACGATTTGAGGGAAAACCCAGAACGTACTAACCTCGTTCGCCTAAAACCTAAATGTTGTTTCTGTATTTAAATCTGAAACATGACTTCCTGATTACCACCAAAAAACAAAACATAGCCAAAAACCAAAAATGACTTTCTCAGATCCTCCCTCTTTCTGAGAAAAGTAATACCTGATTATGTTTTCACAGCATATAATTTTACATGAATTGAAGGCACAACTATAAAAATACAATCTAGTGACAATTTAAATACAATCTACAAGGGACTCCCCTGGTGGCACAGTGGTTAAGACTCCACGCTCTCAATGCAGGGGGCCCGGGTTCAATCCCTGGTCAGGGAACTAGATCCCACATGCATGCTGCAACTAAGGAGCCAGCAAGCCACAACTAAGGAGCCCACCTGACGCAACTAAGACCCGGAGCAACCAAATAAATAAATATAAAATTTTTAAAAAAAATACAATCTACAATTAAGAATAACAAGAAAGGTAAGAGAACAAAGCATGGAAAAGATTTATTCAATTACATAGCCATCGATTTTTATTCTAGAGTGCAATCAATTTGGCAGAAGTCACATAACCAGAATGGTTACTGATCTGTGCAAAATTAGGTGGTTCATTTGACGACTTACAGTTTTGTGGGGATTCATATTATTTATATTGGGCTACAGCTTGGGGCTAAATTACAAGGGAAGTCTAGCTTTCAATGCTTCTACTGGAACAGGGTTCCCAAAGTGCAGGCTGTCAGCCCAGGGCTGTTTGATAGTTACTGAACTTTTAAATTACTGTTTTTTCTATTATGCACAGAGGTCGTTTCTACACGTGGTCTGTAATCCCTTCAACAGTGAACACACGTCCACGTAGAGACACTCTTCCTAACTCTTTTTAACGAAAGGGACATCTGAACCTTCAGCTATCTCCTCACTTCTAGGGCTCCTGAAATCATCATTATGACATTTAATCCTCACCAGGATATCGCTGGCTGCATGCTATTTAAAACAAGAAAAGCAAAACGACTCTCACCTTCCCTTCCAGAGAAGCCCAGCCAATACCTAGCCTTTGTTTTGTTTCTGACATCCTTATTTTGACTGATGTTTCATAAAAAGGAGGGGGAAAAAAAAAAAAAGGACAAAAATTGAGTCAAAAGTGACTCAAATGGTTGAACTAGACACCTACTTTTCAATAGTCATTACACTCAAAGGGAGTCTTTTTTCCAACTGATTCCTGTCCTTTCGAAGCAGCTAGGAGCTAGGACCAAGCATGGAAAACACAGCGGCAAAGCAAGCCAAGTGTCCGTCGGGAGCCCCCCGGAAGGGACACGGGCCCAGGGGAGGCGCCCCTAGCACACCTGCTCCACGTGGCCCCGGGCCAGTGTGTTGAGACCACACCTGCCCATCACCCCCACTACACCTGGGCAAAGAGGAGGGGCCAGGGCTGCCCTGGAACACACCTGCTCCCTCCCCGGGGCTTTCTAGAGGTGCCACCTGCACGTAGGAGCTGGGACTCCCATCGCCGTGCAGCCCCGGGCCTCCACCAAATGGGATGGGAGAGGTGACCAGCACCTGCAGCCACCCAGCTCATTCAGGGCCATCTCCAGCACCCTCCAGCCAAGCGCTAGGTGGACCCTGCTGTGCCCCAGGGTACCACTCAGATCCCGTGCCTTCCCTCTATCAGCACCAGGGGCCCGCAGCGTTCCGACTCCTGCCCACACCCCCGCACCCATCTGCCCTCTGCTGCAGAGATCCCTGCCATCACCTCCTGCTTAAAAACCTTCCCTGGGGGGCTTCCCTGGTAGTGCAGTGGTTGAGAGTCTGCCTGCCTATGCGGGGGACACGGGTTCGGGCCTTGGTCTGGGAGGATCCCACATGCCACGGAGCAACTAGGCCCGTGAGCCACAACTACTGAGCCTGCGCGTCTGGAGCCTGTGCTCCGCAACAAGAGAGGCCGCGATAGTGAGAGGTTCGCGCACCACGATGAAGAGTGGCCCCCGCTCGCCACAACTGGAGAAAGCCCTCGCACAGAAACGAAGACCCAGCACAGCCAAAAATAAATAAACAAACAATAATTTGAAAACAAAAAAACAAAAAACCCTTCCCTGGCTCTCAGCGCCCACCTCACCCACTGCGGCCCCCTCCCCTGCCACTAACCTGCAGGAACAGCGTGGGCCCCTCCCCCAGCCCAGGGGCTGACTCTCTCCGCAGGCTGTCTGCCTGTGGGTCCACCCAGCACCAGCAGAGGAATCCCTGTGACGTGCATGGTGAGGGGTGTGGAGGGTCTGCCCACAGGACAAGCCCTAAGAGGGGCCTCCCATCAGCCTCCTCTCCACCAGGTCTGGGCAACTCAAGCATAAGGCTGAACACCTTGACCCATTTCCTTATGGTAAGTAACAACTTTATTGGGCTATAAGTCACATACCATAAAATTCACCCCTTCAAAGAATACATCCATATACAAAATAGATAACTAACAAGGACCTACGGTACAGCACAGGAAACTCTACTCAATACTCTGTCATGGCCTCTATGGGAAAAGAATCTAAAAGAGAGTGGATATAGGTATACGTATAAGTGATTCACTGTGCTGTACACCTGAAACTAACGCAACACCGTAAACCAACTCTACTCCAATAAAAATTAATTTAATAAAAGAGAAAATCCAATGGGGTTTAGTATGCTCGGGGCGGTGCAGCCATCACCACTCTCTAATTCCAGCATATTTTCATCACCCCATTCCTCCCCCTGGCGACTGCCCGTCAGCTCTGTCTCTGTGCGTCTGCCTGCGCTGGACATTTATATCAAAGGAAACATACAGTGTGCTCTTGACCTGTTTTCATATTAAATACCAAACACACGCATTAAGAAATGTGGTGTCGGGGCTTCCCTGGTGGCGCAGTGGTTGAGAGTCTGCCTGCCAATGCAGGGGACACGGGTTCGAGCCCTGGTCTGGGAAGATCCCACATGCCGCGGAGCAACTAGGCCCGTGCGCCACAACTACTGAGCCTGCGCGTCTGGTGCCTGTGCTCCGCAAAAAGAGAGGCCGCGATAGTGAGAGGCCCGCGCACCGCGATGAGGAGTGGCCCCCGCTTGCCGCAACTAGAGAAAGCCCTCGCACCGAAACGAAGACCCGACACAGCCATAAATAAATTAATTAATTAAAAATAAAATAAAATAAAATAACAAATGTTCAAGTACAATTGGTGTCTAAAAAAAAAAAAAAAAAAAAAGAATTCCCCCACCCTTGGTATCAATCAAGTTCCTTTCTAAAAAAAAAAAAAAAACAGAAATGTGGTGTCCAATAGCTATTAACAGAAGGGCTGAATTTCAGTTCCAGAAGCTCCCGGCTTTGGGACACACATGAGGGGTTGGGAGAAAGAAATCCACCTTCTGGGACCAGGGACTCCAGGCACAGTTCATAATAAGGTGACACAAGGCCACCCCCGCCCCAATCTTCCACATCACCCTCTTCTCACTACCTCCCCACCCCAAGCAAGTCCCAGCTGAGGTTTCAAAAGTTCCCTGACACCTCCCCCATCTCCTCTACTGGTCCAAACTAGTCCTGCTTTAGAAATTGGTTCTTATTCCATGGGCATAAGACCATCTTGGGGCCATTGTTAAAATTCCGATTCCTGGGCACCACCAACCCTGATTCAGTAGGATAGCACTTGTTAATTCCAATATAAATGGCAGGTGAGTCACACCTTTCTAGAGCACCAGTTCTCAAACTGGAGCCAGCGTCAGAATCCCCAGGAGGATTCCCGACCGAGCCCCAGTTTGGGGTTCAGGAGGTCTGCAGCGGGGCCAGGACCCTGCGTTTCTAACAAGGCCCCAGGTGAGACTGATGCGGCTGGTCTGGGGGCCGCACTGTGAAAACCACCGCTTGCTGGGGTGCAATCCCCCTGCCTTTCCACGTTGTCTATGGCTGTTTTCATGCCACAACAGCAGAAAGGAGTAGTTCAGTCCACAAAGCCAAAAACACTGACCCTGGCCGTTTGGAGAAGAAAGTCTGCTGACCTCTAGTTTACAGAGGATCATCCAAATATTAGAAATATCATGAGTATGTCTATGGCCAAGGTGAGACTTCTGGTACTTCATATGGATCTCAGAGAAGTGGGGGAGATGGCATGTAATTTTATAAAATCCTCAGGATTTTTACACTTTAAACAATGACCTTAAGAAAGACTTTTGGGGACTTCCCTGGTGGTCCAGTGGTTAAGAGTCCATGCTCCCAATGCAGGGGGCCCGGGTTCAATCCCTGGTTGGGGAACTAAGATCCCACATGCACGCCACAACTACAAAAAAAAAAAAATCCCGCGTGCCGCAACTAAGACCCAGCGCAGCCAAATAAATAAATAAATATTAAAAAAAAAAAAAAGAAAGAAAGATTTTTTTTAAGTCACATAGAAAAAAGAGCTTTAGTGCACTTCTGTACTCAAAGGCCCCGGCTAGAGCCCTGGTCCTGACCACCTAATAAGATCTGCAAGCAGGCCGCTCGGGGCTTGGTTTCCCACCTATAAACATAAACAACCCTGGTCAAGCCTCCCAGCAGGCTCACTACAGAACAAGAGTGAAAAGAAAGACTCAACGGAAAACTTGATAAACTGTACAACGTGATATGAAGATAATGTCAAGGCACCCCCAACCCTGGAAAGGTTAAGTCCATTCAGGGATTCCCCCGTAGTCTGGGTTCATCAAACAACCAGCAAGGTTCGAGATGCGGAGCCTCGTTTTCATTTGAAGCTGTGTTACTGGAAAGAGAGCAAAAGGAAAAGAGAGAAGCTCATTTCCCAAGGTGGAGGCGGGGGGCGATGCCTTGCTGAGTTGTTACTGCCCTTGGCCACAGAGTGTGACCCTCCTCAGTGTCTGCACCCCAGAATCCACCCCTGCAGACAGGAAAAGGCATCCTCCACAGAAGAACGGGGGTCAGCAGGGTGCCAGGAGCAAAGGCCGGTGTCCTCCTTCCGTCTTCCACGCGCTCAACAGACAGGCTGCAGCTTCCCTCCTCCTGAGGACGGCCCTGCTGGGCGGCCAGGACAGTGGGTGCAGTCCCCCCTTTTGGCAAATCGCTACCCTCATCTGCGATACAGGAGAAATACGGGTGTCCGCTTTCTAGGGCTGTTTGGAGATGCTCTACGCTCATGCACAAAAGCAAGAAGCAGCAGCCAAAAGCAAGGCTTCAGAAAGTTAGCTGCCATCCTACGGACAAAGATGATGCGGGGAACCAACAACACACACTGTGGAGTGTTCCAGGGGCCGAGGTGAGAGGCTGACGGCGTGTGTCAGAGCAGGGGTCCACATCCCCTCTGTGGTCGTTAAGTCCCATGAGTTTTGAAAAGTGTTCTTTTTAAGATTTTAAGGTTTCCAAATGGTCAGTTTCAATTGTGCTTAAACAGCCTCGAAGCCAGAAAGACCAATTCTATTCTTCTGGTTCATGAGAGGTATGACCCCCCCCCCCCCACCCTCGCCGACCGTGCTCAGGGAATCACAGGTACCACGCCTGGGCGTGCGGATGGCAAGCGCAAAGTGCAAGGAAAATACCCAAGAGAAGTGAAACATACATCCACACACAGACAACTCTGTGAATGTGCGACTCTCCACAGGAGCATTATTCATAAAAGCAAAAAGGTGGAAACGACCAGATGTCGATCAACTGACAAATGATAAACAAAACGCGCTCTACCCATAAAGTGCAATATCATTCAGCCATAAAAAGGAATGAAGTCCTGACACACGCTGACGTGGATGAGCGTCGAAAACGTGATGCGGAGTGAAAGAAGCCAACACAAAAGGCCACGCATCGTGTGGTTCTGTTCAGATGAAACGCCCAGAAGAGGCAACGCCACGGAGACAGACAGGAGACCGGTGGTTGCCAGGGGCTGGGGGCAGAGGAACGGGGAGGGACTGCTGATGGGCACAGGGTTTCTTTCGTGGGTGATGAAAGTTTCTGGAATTAGATAGAGCACAGCTAAGTGAGGATACTAAACCCCACCGAGCTGCACACCTTTTTAAAAGGATGAATCTTACGCTACGTGAGTTATATCTCAATCAAAAAAAAATTTTTAAACTCAAGGGGAAACCATGCTGGCAGACCTGCCCTGCACGTTCTCCAGCCACCGCAGGGGGTGGAACGGGCGTCCTCTACACTGTGCACGCACCCTTAGTCCAAGAGGCTGCAGAGCTGGGAGACGTGTGCAAAGATCCAGCGGTCAGAAGGCGCCCGGGGCTGCGAGGATGGCAAGGAAGCCAGGCCGTGGTCTCCGTGAGGACCCGCAGGCCGAGCGTCCCGTGGCGCCAGGCCTGGGCTGGCTCTGGCCGACAGCGCGGGGCCTCAGGTGCTCGGGGGGGCCTGCCGCCCAGGCTGGTCACAGGTCAGGTTCTCTGCGTCCTCCACACTCCCTGGGCCACCCCCTCCTCAACCTGCCCATGACACTGACGTCTGGTTAACAAGGGACCTCGGAGGCAGTAAAGACAGCAGAAATGCAGCCCGGGAGAGCAGGCGAGGGAGACTCAGGACAGCCCACGGACCCTCTCCCCTTCTCCCCCCTGCGGGGGCTTCTGGCAGGGCTTCCTTCACACGTGTGCGCGTGCCTGCCTTTCCAGGACAAAGCAGGACCAGGCGACAGCAACGTGCAAAACAAGTGGCTGTGGTGAGGCCGGGGGCACCTCCTTCACAGGGCAGACTCATGCAGTCCCGCACTCTGCTTTTCCTTCCGCTGCCCGTTACGCACCGCAAGTCATCCGCTGTTGCTGGGACGCCTGGGAAGCGTCATTCTGTAATGGCTTCACAACACACGTGGCCTCGTTCCTTAGAAACACCTAAGGTTCCTTCCTCAGTCAAGGCAGGAGGGAGGACTGCAGAAGACAAGGCTGGAAATGGGCAGGAGCTGAAAGGTAAAGAAACTTCTGGACCAGCTAAGGTGCAACACGAGGAGTTACCTTTCCAGCAAGAGCCTGAGAAGCCCAGCCGGGCTCTGGCACGTGCACTGCTGGGGGTCCAGAGGAGGCTGGCGCGCGGAGAGTCCAGAGGCGGTGACAGTACAAGACCAGTCCCGTGACGGCCCCGAGAGGCGATAACGGAGGCCGGGACACCAGGGGCGAAAGAGAAGGTACAAATACGAGACACTGAGGCTCCAGGGACCGGGTGATCGGTTGGCCACGGAAGGTCAAGGAGAGACAGGCATCAAGGATGACTCCTGCATGTGGGGATAAACCTGTCGGCAGGCCCGGAAGTGCAGGAGAATTAAGGTAAAGGAAGGTGCAAGATCTGCATCTGCAACACGCTGAGTTGGAGCGGCCTGGGCGGTACCCAGGGGGCTCTCCCAGAATCTGGGCCTGCAGTGGAGACCTGAGAGCTGTCTGCCTGCCTCAAGGAAGCGCACCAGACCACCTAGACAAGAGAGGAGAGAGAAAGGAGGGGCCTCCAGCAGAAACCAACACTGACGCGGACGGCCAAGGGGAAGAGCCACTTGCACAAGGGTCGAAAGAAAGAGAAAGCGTTTCTGCGCGGATGAGACATCTCTTTCAGATCGGCAATAACACCACAGGTAACCTGAGAATTACACTCTGTAAACGCAAACCTAGCCCCTGCCAGGGACAGAAGGCGCGTCCTCAATCAGCAGCAGACAATGTAAATTTACCTTTGGGGGTAAAACTGCACAACTACATGCAGTGTAGTTCTAATAATTTTTCTCCAAAATGCCAGCCCCTGAAAATGGGGAGGAAGAGGGGAAAAAGTAGCCCCACCCCAGCTCGTAACCTGTAGAAGCATCCACTCTGGACGATTTCATCCACTCTGTGGTGAAATCAACACAAAATAAATACGACTCAAGCTGGCAGCAGGCCTGTCTTTTCAAGTCCAGATGTTTCCTTTCCAAACTTTCATTCAAGATTCAGGGCATCTAAACACTAATGAAAATTGAAAGAAAAGCTGCACCTACCAAAAAAAGCACACAGTTGTTTTAAAGACCAACATATTTGATCAATACAAAGTACTCAGTTTTCCAGAAGTTAGGATTTTCTTTTTTATATGCTTGTCTACAAAAAGCTAAATGATAAAACTCAATATATACCATAGTAACGAAACATATCATTTTTAAAATTCCAAGTCGCATACACAAAACTAAGCTTCCTTTAAGCTAGCATGTGATTCCAAAGATTGTCGACAACGTAATTCTTAAGAGAATTACGTTCAAGCAACTCATAATTAGATCTGCACGGTACCAAGCAAAGAATTCCACAGACGGGGAAAAAGAATTCAACATACCTCTACTACCAAAAATAAGATTATTAAATGTTTTGGGTTGCTGATTATCTTTTCCCTTAGTCTCAATTTTTTCAAGATGGTTTGAATCTTTCTGCAACAAGAAAAAAACAGTATTGCTATGCTTACAAATTGACAAGCACATGTACAATTAGCACAGATAAAGTAACACTCTGTTTACAAATTTACAAACATGGCACAATTCACATAGACAGAAGCAGAATTTCAGCAGCAGCAGTATTTCATCAGCTTCAGCATTTCCAAGCCACAAGCAAAGAATCCCTTCACCTCCTTTGAAAGTCACGGAGGGCCACCGGTCCTGGGGCTCCAGGCCCCTGGGGTTCCCCCCACCCACCTTCCCAGGCTTTCCGTAAGCATTTCAACACCTGGAATAGAAGAGGCTCTCCTTCCCCACCCCTCTCAGCACCCCCTGCCCTGTAACCCTCAGATCCCCACACCAATGCCACCTTCCTCCAGGGACCAGCTTTACTTTGCACTTGCCTTCATCTCCCTTTCCTTGATGGTCTACCTCGTGTTTGTATGTTTTCTATTCCCTAGGGAAAAGAAGAGCCTGCCATACAAGATCATAATTGATGAATCTGATAGAGGCATGCCGGTTAATGAGGATTTACTGTAACCCGCCCAGGCAATGCCCTCTGCACTTGAACCAAAGTGGTAAGTACAGCACAATTCAACCAGGAGAAAGGTGCACGCCCTGACATCGTACCGGCAGCCGCCGGCAGCCAGCCTCCTCTCCTCTGGTCAGCCCTCCCCGAGGGCTAAGCAGCTGGACTGGGAAGCCTCCCTGCCTCCGCCCCACCTCTCCATAGCTCCCAGGCAACCGTCTGCAGGGAGGGGAAGGCAAAGCAACACAGGGTGAAAATTAAATTACCAACTGAGAGAAAAGCTACGGTGGAAAGAAGCTGAACTTCTGAGCATGCAGGTCTCATTTTACGTAATAAGTGTGCAAGGAATAAGCTACATGCTAATTGGACACCCACAGTGATTCCTTCTACAAAGTAAATAATCATTCCCTCTGTATGGGTGTAAATTAAACATTATATATTCAGTCTCTTAAAGCTAGCGGTATTCATTAAAAGGACAACTTTTGAAAACAAACTTACGGTTACCAGGGGGGTAACGGGGGGGAAGGGATAAATCGGGAGACTGGGATTGACGTATACACACCACCACACATAAAATAGATAACTAATAAGGATCTACTGTACAGCACAGGGAACTCTTCTCAATACTCTGTCATGACCTATATGGGAAAAGAATCTAAAAAAGAGTAGATATATGTGTATTATAACTGACTCACTTTGCTATACACCTGAAACTATACTATAAACTATTTGCAACACTGTAAATCGACTATACTCCAATAAAAATTTAAAACAAACAAACAAAACAGAAAAGAAAATTCCTGATTTCTCTCCAGATTTCATTTGTTAGAATGCTCTAACTCTTGTAGTAAGTAATCAAAGAAACGTGTAATGGCCCAAATACAACAGAAGCCTCTTTCTTGCTCATATACTGGTACTACTGGGAGGGTAAGCAGGCTATGGTCAGCTAGCTTCCTCCTCAGGCATTCAGGGACCCGTGCTGATGAGGCTCTGCCCTAGGACCATCTTCACTCCAGACAACCAGAAGAGGCAAGCAGGACAGGCGGTAAACGGCCTGCATCACTTCTACTTGCTTCTGATTGGGTAGAACTATGGCCTCACAGCTGCAAGGGAAGCTGGGAAGTGTAGTCCAGCAGCATGTCCAGAAGGAAAAGGAGAGGCAGGCTCCAGTGAGCAGAGAGCAAGCATCTCTACCAAGCCCGCGGGTCAGAGAGCAAGCATCTCTACCAAGCCCGCGGGTCAGAGAGCAAGCATCTCTACCAAGCCCGCGGGTCAGAGAGCAAGCATCTCTCTACCAAGCCTGCGGGTCAGAGAGCAAGCATCTCTACCAAGCCCGCGGGTCAGAGAGCAAGCATCTCTACCAAGCCCGCGGGTCAGAGAGCAAGCATCTCTCTACCAAGCCTGCGGGTCAGAGAGCAAG
Source organism: Balaenoptera ricei (assembly GCF_028023285.1). Taxonomy (NCBI): domain Eukaryota; kingdom Metazoa; phylum Chordata; class Mammalia; order Artiodactyla; family Balaenopteridae; genus Balaenoptera; species Balaenoptera ricei. Next base: position 7,282,812 of record NC_082660.1, on the reverse strand, counting down.
CATCTCTACCAAGCCTGCGGGTCAGAGAGCAAGCATCTCTACCAAGCCTGCGGGTCTGACTCCACACCCTCAAAGAGTTTCTACTGCCAGAAAGCAAAGCAGCGAAGAAATGGAGTTTGTTGTCATGGGACATTTAACCTTCATCTTTCCTACTATTTTCACTTCCCAAACCACTTTTTAAAATCTTATTCTTCTGAATATCACATTGATGTGAAAGAGCTACCTTTCATTAATATTATAAGAAAGAAAAATCAGTATTATTCAAAAACACTTTAGGGACTTCCCTGGTGGTCCAGTGGGTAAGACTCCGCGCTCCCAATGCGGGGGCCCGGGTTCGATCCCTGGTTGGGGAACTAGATACCACATGCACGCCGCAACTGAAAGTCCGCATGCCACAACTGGGAGTACGCATGCCGCAACTAAAGAGCCTGCATGCTGCAACTAAAGATCCCGCATGCCACAACTAAGACCCGGTGCAGCCTAAATAAATAAATAAATAAATAAATTTTTTAAAAACCAGTTTTTGGTGTAAAGGAGGAAACAATCACTTCCAGTGGGCTGTAAATAGCACAACTAATGTACTGGTGCTGAGCATAAGATGTGTATTTGAATTAAATGCTTTTCTACAAATCCAATGCTAAACAGTCAGAATAAGTACCAAAATCTCTAGGAGACACATTAAAATGTTGCCATACAAAATCCAGCTTAAAGTCTTTCAATGATAAATTGGCAATTTCAAACACTAACATTACTTTTTTAAGAAATTTGTTCACAATACTTTTTATAGTTTTCCAAATTCTTAGTGAAGCAGGATGAAGTAGGGTAAAGGGGGGAAGGGGGAGGAGAGATGGAATTTAAATCTACTAGAGCTAGGGCTTCCCTGGTGGCGCAGTGCTTAAGAATCCGTCTGCTAATTCAGGGGACACGGGTTCGAGTCCTGGTCCGGGAAGATCCCACATGCCGCAGAACAACAAAGCCCATGCGCCACAACTACTGAGCCCACGAGCCACAACTACTGAAGTCCGCGTGCCTAGAGCCTGTGCTCTGCAACAAGAGAAGCCCCCATGATGAGAAGCCCGCGCACCGCAACAAAGAGTAGCCCCCGCTCTCCGCAATTAGAGAAAGCCGGCGCACAGCAACAAAGATCCAATGCAGCCAAAAATAAATAAATAAAAATTTAAAAATGTAAAAAAAAAAAAAAAAAAATCTACTAGAGCTAGCTTTCCATACTGACTCATTTCACCCCTGTGTCAATATACTGAAGTGGGAATGATTCTAGTTTGACAGTCTGAAGGATTAAGGGTGAGAAAAGGTTAAGGACAGAATGCACGATTCAGCTACATATGCAAGACGTTCTCTCCAGACTGGAACCACTGCGGCCAGAGCAGGAGGCAGAGATGACCACTGTCATGTCGCCGAGCAAAGCAGGGCTCCTCTAAACTGGCAAACCTCGCACCAACGTTCAAATCTGCCCTACACCAGAAACTTATGTTCAGTAGAGGAAAACATTACTATCTGAAGGGATGTGACCAGCCCAAAAGAAACAAGCGAAGCTATGGCCTTAAAGGAGTCCCCAGGGAAGCAGCCTGGCTAGATCACTCACCCACGTGCACCAGCCTCCAAAAAGCATTGTGGTCACCCACTCTTACATACCTGCAGACGGCAAGGACGAACTGAGCCTCCAACAGAAGCCAAACAAACACAAAAAAGCAGCGGAGCTCAGAAACGGAATCTACACAGCAAGAAGACATTTTTTAAAACCAGTCTAATATTCTCAAAGATATGAAAGAAGAACCATGAAACAAGATCAGTATGGTATCAAAAAGGAACATTCGAGAACAACACTAACAAAACAAACAGACAAACAAAAAACAAACAACTTTGGAAATAAAAAAAACCCAAAAGCACACATTTAAAACTCAACGGAAGGATTGGAAGATAAGGCTGTACACAATCTCCCGAGAAGAACAAAAATACAGGGAAAAGAAAAATAAGACAAAAAAAATTAGAGTTAGTCCAAAGGACTAAGAAACAGAAAGCTTTGGGACCTCCCTGGTGGTGCAGTGGTTAAGAATCTGCCTGCCAGTGCAGGGGACACGGGTTCGAGCCCTGGTCCGGGAAGATCCCACATGCCGTGGAGCGACTAAGTCCGTGCGCCACAACTACTGAGCCTGCACTCTAGAGCCCGCGAGCCACAACTACTCAACCCACATGCCACAACTACTGAGCCCACATGCCACAGCTACCGAAGTCCACGTGCCTAGACCCTGTGCTCTGCCATAAGAGAAGCCACTGCAATGAGAAGCCCACGCACCACAACAAAGAGTAGCCCCTGCTCGCCGCAACTAGAGAAAAGCCCGCATGCAGCAACGAAGACCCAACGCAGCCAAAAATAAAAATAAATTAATTAAATTAAAAAAAGAAAAGAAACAGAAAGCTCTGTTGTCTCCCCAGCAATACTGTACACCAGCGGAGATCAGAACACCACCTGCAAAGAAAGTGCCGAGGGAAAACCGTCTCCAACTCAGACTTCCACACCCAACAATCCATTTACTGTCAAGGTAAAATAATGACATTCTCAGACACAGAAGGTCTCAAAAGACGACCCCCTGTGTGTCTGAATATAGTAAAAGATTTTTTGCACCTGGGGAAGATGCAGCGGATGAATCAACGATATGCACATAGAAAATTAGGCAAAGAAACAAAGCCTATCCTTACCCTTGGTGATTATGAAAACTTGTGCAGGAGAAATAATCATAGTTTGTACCACCAGGCTCAGCAGTGTTGGCACTGGCATTCAAAATAACATACACACCGAAAACTGCTAACCAAGTGGTTCTCAAAGGGGGCAATTTATTTTTTTATTATTTTGCAAATGCTATAACATTTTATTCTGTCAATTATGAGCTGAAAAACAAATTTTAAAAATAAATTTTGTCTTTAACTTTTTCTACATATTTGCAGGAGGCTTTACCATTTATTTTTATTTTTTTTATATTCATATTAATTTTTTTTTCTAACATCCTCATTGGAGTACAATTGCTCCACAATGGTGTGTCGGCCCCTGCTGTACAACAAAGCGAATCAGCCACCGGCATACACACATCCCCACGTCTCCTCCCTCTTGCGTCTCCCTCCCACCCTCCCTATCCCACCCCTCCAGGTGGTCACAAAGCACCGAGCTGATCTCCCCGCGCCACGCGGCAGCCCCCCACCAGCCATCTTCCCCATCCATTCATCTGTCGATGGACACCCAGGATGCCCCCAGGTCCTGGCCACCGCGAAGAGCGCCGCAATGAACACCGTGGCACGTGACTCTCCCCCGAACCATGGTCGTCTCAGCGCACAGGGGTATTTTTTTTTTTTTAATTTTATTTTTTGTATTGAAGTAGAGTTGATTTACAACGTGTGCCAATCTCTGCTGTACAGCAAACTGACCCAGTTCTACACATAGAGACATTCTTTTTTTTAATATTCTTTTCCATTATTGCTTACCACATGATACTGAATACAGTTCCCTGTGCTCTACAGTAGGACCCTGTTGTGTATCCATCCTACATATAATAGTTTACATCTGCTCACCCCAAACTCCCAGTTCAAAGGGGGCGACCTCTGTCCCCCAGTGGACATCTGGCAACGTCTGGAGACGTTTCTGACCATCTCAGCTACAGGAGATGGAGGAGTCTGTACTGGCTTCTAGCGGGTGGAGGTCAGGGCCGCTGCTCGCCATCCCACAGGGCACAGGACCGGCCCCCCGCGGCAAAGAACTATTCAGCCCCAAACGTCAGCGGTGCTAAGGTTGAAAAAACCCTCTTCTAACCAAAATTAGTACAAAATTAGTTACATTGGGAGTAAGGGGGCTCAAGGTATGTGTCTGGGTAGTTGGTGTGGAAAAAAAGACTACATCCCAAGCTTCCACAGTGGGAAGTCCACAGTTATCCCGGAACGGAACAATGAAAGTAGCAGCCACATAGGATACAGGCAAATGCCCAAAGAAATCAGCTAAAAAGTTTCAATAGCTTCTCTAGGGACGAGGAAATGACATGGGGAGCTGCTGGTATGATAACAAGCCCTGCAGAACTATTTGCTTATTTCAACAGCGCAAGAGCCACTTTGATAAAAATAAAAACAAAACTCAAAAAGATACACTAACATTTTGTGTCTTTCCTCCCTTGAATAAGTACAAGGTTGCCTTTAGAGCCCACACAATCTACCCTGCCTGGGTTCTTGTTGGCCTTCACAATTTGCCTTTGATCTGAAAGTCTTGGTCACCTTTGGCCAAAAGGAAGACAATCGCAACCCTTCCCAGGCCATGTAGAGCACTGTTCTTCCAGATCCATCCAACAGAGGCTGCAGACATTGCCTCCAACTTCATACCCAGGAGATTTTAGAAAAACAGCCCAGGTTAAAAAAAAAAAAAGTTACTTCTGCTTTGCAATTCAGAACATCCTGGCTTTTCAGAACAACCTTATTTGTTCGAACCTAAAATAAAGTTAGTCCAATTATTTTTTAACCATAGCCTACCGTCGTCCTTCTACTAAGATAAGTTCCCCCAAAGAGAGGCCTTAACATTCACACTGGTGAAGGAAGCAGGCCCCACCTACCACAGGGCCATGCAAATATCCACTCCAGCAAGGTAACAGGAGAACAGTTCCTCCAGAATGCACCCTCCCTCTGTTGAACACTGGCAAGGTTTTAAAAAGACCAAAAGAGCAATATGCAACCCTGAGGGCTTTCAAAACCCTTCGTGTGGGTGGAAATTGCAGCTTGCAAGAGTGCGGCTTGCATAATTTCTCATCAAAGGATGGCCCCCATGCCTGAGTGCAGTGCGTGAAAAGTGAAAGAGGTAAGACTGAATAAAAAGTCTGTTCAGCCTTTAAGTCCTTAAATCATCTCACTGACTGTTTACACTGCGCCCAGTGTACAAGAAGAAAAGCTCCCCAGAGCCCCGAAGAAATCCTCAAATCCAGGTTTATTTGCATGCTGACACAAAACAACTTTGGCAAGAGGACAGCTCCAAAATGCCTTCCAAATAGAAAAGCCAGCCCTTTCCAAGCTGGGAGCCCAGTTTCTTTGGCCGAGAAATAGAAAGGTGAATTAAGAAATCCCAGCTCGTTAGGACAAGGTGAAAACGGCTATTTTTATGAGCCTTTCATTCTCATTCTCTTCTACATTTAGCTCTCGGGCAAACTTGTTTTCTTCTTTTCAAAAGATGAATGTTAGGACATGTTATGAAGCACTCATAACTGAACCCAGGAAAGGCAAAATCCACCACGATTCAGAAGTGTGATGCACAGCTTAAGTTTATAGCTTTTCACACTGTGGAAGCCTCTGGATTTATAGATGTGAGCCCTGCTGAATTAATTTCTAGGAGAGGAAGAAGCCCCCACCCATTGCACCTCAAAGCTCCAGCACCAGAGCTCCATCGGGATGGGACTTGGGTCTCTCTGCCAGACTTCCCACCCCTGCACCCAAAACACCTCCGCAGGACCAGGGGTAAGAACTAACAGGACCCAGCTAGGCACAGGCTGGGACACGGGAATAAAGATATACCTGAATGCCAGCTGGCAAGGCAGGTCTTGCCTTTCCACCAACTGGAAAGGTGTTTCAGCACAGGAAAGAAAACTCACCCTTCTTTTTTTTTTTTTTTTTAAACCGTACTATTAATTTTTAAATACAAATGAGTCTCTGGCATTACACTCCTCCCAACAATCATTAAGCTGCAGCTGGCCTCAAAGACGCTGGGATCTCACAGTGCCCAGGAGTTGCCTCGGCCATAACGGTACCCACAGCACGTGGGTCTGCCGAGGAGGGGTGCCCAGCCCTCACCCACCCACCATTTATTTCTATGGAGCCCTGGGAAAGTGGCAGTGGTCCCTAGATGGGTGCTGACGTGGGATTGTGCTTCAACACCGACATCGAGCAAAACCCAGAGAGGCTGAGATCCATCGGTTCCTGATCCACAGCTGAATTCAACAGACCCCCCCCCCCCCCCCGCCTTTTTCACAGCCTTCAGTGGTAACTGATAAAGAACTTGGCTCTTGGGGGTAAATATAAGGACGTGCAGACAAGCACTTGTCCTGACCAGGGCTGCCAGGTCACCAACGACCGTCACTCAGCACAGCCCATGAAACGGAGCCCCTTTCAGACCACCGCAGAAGGTACCTCCCACCCCCAACCAACACCTAGTCTCTGCCCCAAGCCTCCGCCATCAGGAGCTCTAACGGCTGACACAGGACATTTGCCACCTGGGTGTGTGGGCCAACCCCCCAAAAATGTGCCCTTGCTTCCCCTCCACCCCGCCTTCAGCATGCAAACCAAGAAGGACATTTAAGGACACGGTCTGGCATCCAGTGAAACGCCGAACGGTCCGAAGGCTCCTGAGAGGGTGCGTCAGGCTGGGCTCCCCAAGCCCCAGCTCTCCCGCACCACCCCCCAGGACGGCCCTGGTCCCCAAAGGCAACCTGAAAATCAACGGGTTCCCAAAGGAGCCGCCCGTGGGACCAGGCCAGGCCCAAATTACTGTCTTCTTTGGAGCTCCTGGCTAAGGCTCTGGCATTCTTGGCGGGAAGGGGTGGGGAGGACCTAAGAAATGGTGAAAAGGCGGGGCAGGGGCTTCATTCCTTCCCCGGTTAACAAACATTCCTGAGGCCGAAGGGGGCTCTGCTGACACCCAGCTGGCCCACTTAAGGCTTCCTAACGAATCCCCAAGGGCCCTTCTGGAATTCTAGGCCCTCCAGTGACACGTTAGAAATCAGGCCCTACCCACCCCCATGGAACTTTTACACTTGCTGAGCTGATGGGGAAAGAAAGTGCCACGCAGACAGCAGGACCACGTACAACATCGCACCTACTTACACAGCTCCTGAGAGGTCCCGCATCGAAGCACAGTCTCGGAAACACTAACAAGTCAAAGTCTTTGGAGTTTCCTAAGGCAGGGACATTATTTCTGCTCCCTCTCGGACAGCAGTATGAAAAACTGGGGTTTTGTGTATCTTCCAGCCCTGGTACTACGTCAAGCTACAAGTCAGTGTCAGTGTAACGAATGGTTACAAATCTGGTTGCCACCTTGCTGGGGGACTTTATGTGTGCACTTTGAATTCCAAGAATGCCACTCCCGGGAAGTCAGTATCCCTTTAACTTCAAACCCGACCCAGAGAAAAGGCAGTCCTCACCGAGCAGTCCCGCTGAATGCCCATGAAACACAGCACTCGGGAGTTCCTGCTTCCATTTCCTTTTTCCAGATACAAAAATGCAGATGAAGCAAGTATTTGTTTGAGTTTTACTGTGTAAATAAAGCCTATTATCAGGGCCAGCGCTTAGGAAGAAAACAGCCTTCCCCGCCAAAGCTAGCTACGCCAGGAGGCCAGGGGCCTCCGAGTATCTTCAAAAAGAAGAATTAAGCACAAGCGTTCAAAGCTAAAATCCTTTCAAAGCAAAAGTGATATACAGTTACTCTAGCGAGGGTGATTTGTGCCCAGGAGACATCTGGCAAAGTCTGCAGACTTTTCTGGTTGTTACACCTGGGGGGTGTTGCCAGTGGGCAAAGTCCAGGGCTGCTGCTAGACACGGGGCCACCGCCCCCAGCAAAGAAACATCCAGCCCAGAACATCGGTAGTGCCAAGGTTGAAAAACTCTCACAGGATGTGACAAAGTTACTGAATATGGCATCGCAAGTGATTCCAGACAACAGCAGATGGCACCAAGTGGAGAGAAAGCAGAGACATGCAGGGTCAAGATCTGGTCCTGAGGACCCTTCTCAAGACTCGCCAGCTTTGTGACCTCAGGGCACACGACTGAACCCTCCTTGGCCTTAGCTGTTTCATCTATAAAATGGGCTAATGAAACTCCATCAAGGGGCTTCCCTGGTGGCACAGTGGTTAAGAATCCGCCTGCCAATGCAGGGGACACGGGTTCGAGCCCTGGTCCGGGAAGATCCCACATGCCGCGGAGCAACTAAGCCTGTGCGCCGCAACTACTGAGCCTGTGCTCTAGAGCCCGCGAGCCACAACTACTGAGCCCACGAGCCACAACTACTGAAGCCCAGGCGCCTAGAGCCCGTGCTCCGCAGCAAGAGAAGCCACTGCGATGAGAAGCCCGTGCACCGCAACGAAGAGTAGCCCCCACTCGCCACAACTAGAGAAAGCCCGTGGGCAGCAACGAACACCCAATGCAGCCATCAATCAATCAATCAATCAGTCAGTAAATAAACTCCATCAGGAGATCAGGGATTGAACCAGCCTTGTTCTTGGCATCACTTCCAGTTCTAAGATGTACACTCCTATGAGGCTTTCAACTGAGACACTCATCATCATAAACAGAGTGTGTCCTCTTACACTGGATCAAGCTTCTTCCAAATCAGATTCTGTTAGAAATGAGCTGTATAATATCCCAGGGCTCTAATATGTAACTATTTAATTACAAGGTTTTTTAAATGCAAAAAAAAAAACTATTAGAAGGCCTATTATTTAATGAGCCCTAGAGAGTTTTCAGTAGCTACTGGGAAAAGAAGATTCAAAGCTTGGATTAATCTAAATTCTGGAGGTGGGACAGATTTCCCCAGTCTCCATCACAACAGTCTATTTCCATTTTTTAAGTGATTATAATGGACACGCTTTCCTTTATCCTTCTGTAATAATGTGACAGTAAATTACCAGCTGTTGGATTGTAAGCAAGCATCAGTGATGACTTAATCCAGGAGAAAAGACAAGTAGGTGAAATACTGCCACCACCATGCAATACAATGTGTGGTTAAGGAATATATACATGCATGTGTGAGCACACGTGTGTGCATGTGTACACAAGTGTGAGTGGAAATTTGTCACAGATGTCCCAAACTGTCCTGAATCCTCTCCATCCTAAGCAAAGAAACCACAAATCTCCAGTCACAGTAAAGCACCTATAAAAACCAAGCAGCAGTTTAAAGGAGGGACATATTAGCATCTCAGATAAGACTCATAAGCAGTTTTATTTCTGCAAAATCCTGAAGCACGATCTGGAAAGGCAGGGCGTGTACACCGCTACCAGCCTAGCCCCCTCCCCCGCTACCCACACACCTTAGCAACTACCGTGACAGCCAACCCAGGGGCCAAATCAGGAGCAGACTGCCTGCCTCCTGTGCCCTGAATAGGCCCTGGTGTGTGTCCATGGGTTTTACTGTCCACCTCCTTCAGTTTCTACAACAAGGTCCTCTTGCACAGGGAGAAGAGAAACCACTATGAATGCACGGGGTTTTTTAAAACTTGAGGTACAGAGAAAGGAGGAGGTCCCCTTCTCCAGCTTCCGGTAAAACAACTGAATTTTAGAGTTTAAGTCCAGCTTTCTTACACTGCATAAGCCCAAAAAGCAACATGTCATCTTAAATAATGTTTTACGGCTTACTCCATCTGCTGTAAAGACACGTCCGAGGAAGACAGGTTGAATCGCGCGCGCGCGCGTATTCTTTTTTAAAAGAATCTCTAGAAATGATAAAAGTCTGAGTAATTTACCTGATACCTTTTTAACTTTTACCATCAGAAATGCCCGGTAAAACTTTTATTATTGAAAAGGCACAGGCTACTATGCCTTAATGCACGTATATGCAGGAAATGCCTGTCCTGCACAACGTGTACACTCTATGCCTGCTCCGCCACATACATTCTTCCAAAGAATCCAATTCATTAATGGGTTGCACATGGGTGAAACTTGTAACAACAATGACAGCCTCTTTCCCCGGTTCCACATAAATTCAGTGCACGTCTCCCCTCAAAGTCTCTAGTTTTATAAATATAAAAATGAGCGAAAATAAAGATCAGAGAAGTTTAGTGTCTCATTTACTATCCAGACAACAAAGCCACACCACACCGCCTCCCAAATTCAATCCGGTGGGGTGGGTTAGGAGTCACTTTAGTTCTTCCTGCTGTGGTGAAGCAGCAAAGCAGAGAAAACCAGTAAGTCACCTTCAAACGCTACTAGGAGCCAAGAATTTTTGCATTTTAAAGGGAACTTTGTCCCCAGGAATGGCGCGGCCCAGACCTTCCCAGAGAAACTGACCAATAGACACTTTTAACCAAAAGAAAACAGGACGACTGGTTTGCTGTTTGTGTGCTTTTACAGCTTTATACAGGTTCGGCTGGTAAGTTTCAAGATGGGTTTTCTGTTTTGAGACAAGAGAATTCAAAGTTCTAAAGTAACCCCTACACACACACACACACACACACACACACACACACATACACACACATACATTAGAAACTTATATTTGGGGGCTCAAATCCCACTTTTATAAAGGACGCTGAAAAGTTTCAATTTGTTTTTGCAGGTATCCAGAGCGCCGTGGGTCTAGGGCTGGAAGCGAAAGTCAATAAATATTGATGGGCTTTTGGGAATCGAGAAGCTAGGCTGGCGGCAGCTGCTAGTCTGGGCTTCCTAGCGATAACGGGTGCAGGTCCAAGGGGTGCAGAAACAAGGACCTAGACAGGCAAACACAGGTGGGGACGTCTCTGTGCACCCCCGGCACGTAGGAATGTCCCTCCCCGACCTCTGGGTAGGCCCACAGGTGCAGGCCGGCGCAGGCGAGGCCGGGAGTGACAGGGGACCCTGCCAGGCCCTTTCCCGGAGGGGGAGGGGAGGGGACCCGGAACAGGAGCCATTGAAACTGCGCGGCGCTGGGAGCCAGCAGGACCGGGAAACAACGCAGAGGGGCCAAGGTGGCGCCCGGACCACACACCTATGCGAGTCCTACTACCCACGTCCTCGCAGGTGACCCAGGCGGACGCGCGTCCCAGGCCCGGGGGCGCGAACCGGACACCCCCTCCAGCGCTCCTACCCCACGACGAGTCCCTCGGCCCCAGGCCACCTCCCGGCTGTCACCGTGCGTGTCCCGCGCCCTCCGTACCTTCGTGATAACCAGCGGCTCGCCGTGCTCGCGGCCGCCCTTCAGGGTGAAGCCCCAAGGGGCGCCGCCGCTCAGCTGCACCTCCACTAGGCGCCCGCCATCGGCCGCCCGCGCCTCGGCCTCTGCCAGGCGCTCTGGCCGCGCGCGGGGCTCTGCGCCCTCCATGGCGCGGGGCGCAGGGCGCGGAGGCGGCGCGGCCGCTCAGGCCCCCAGGGCCGCCCGACCTGCGCCCATGCACTCCGGGGAGCCCCGGCCGGCCGAGGGCGAGGGAGGCTCCCGGCGCCCCCGCCGCCGCCGGCCACTGGCAAACTTGCGCTGCAACTTGGGAGGAAAGTACCGGCCCCGGACAGGGAGGGAGCCGGGAGGACGCGCGGCGCGGCGCGGCGCGGCGCGGCGCGGCGCGCGGGGGAGGGCGGGCCCCGGAGGGGGCGGGCCCGCGGGGAGGGGGCGGGGAGCGGCGGGGTCCGGCGCGCGCTCGGGGGCTCGCGCCGCTCGGGGGGCAGGGGGCGGGGCGAGCGCTCGGGCTCCCGCGAGTTGCCCGGAGGGTGGGGGGAAGAGGCGCGCCGACCGGGACCCCCGCGGCCGCCGGCGGTGGGAGGGGCGGGGAGAGGCGCGGGGGTCGGGGGCGCGCGTGCCCGGGGCTCCCCAAGTCGCCCCGAGGCTGGGAGCGCGCTCAGGACCTCGCTCCGCCAGCCGAGTGCAGTGTGCTGGGGGCCGGGGCCAGAGCTCACGCTCGGGGCGCGCGCAGGCCTGGGGGGCGGGGTGGGGGGCGCGCGCTCGGGGTGAGGGGCGCGACCCGCGAGGCCAGAGGACGGGCGGGGGCTCGAGGTCCGGGGCCTCCTCCTCGTCTCGGGCGCCGGGCGGCCCTCGGAGGCTCGGGACACGTCTGCCCGCTGCTCGGGTGGCCGAGGCGCGGCAGGTGAGGCGGCGGAAGCGCCCGCGCGGGGCGGGCCGGGGCGAGGCGGGCCCAGCGGCGGCCGGAGCCCCCGGCGCCCTCCATCTTGGAGCGCGCGGCCGGCTGGCGCCCCCGCCTTTGTTCGCGCGGACCGCGGGCGGCGGGCGGCCGCGCAGGTGAGGCCGGGAGCGCCGCGGGGGTCCCCGCCGCCGTCTCGCGCCCACCCGCGTGCCGGCCGCCTGTCCCCGCGCCGGCCCACTGTGCCCCCAGCGCAGGGCAGCGGGATGGCGGGCCCCTGGAGCCCTTTGCGCGCGCCCGCATTGTCCGGCGGTGCAACCCAGATACCGAGGGGCCGGTGTTGGGTCGTTCTGTAGTTACAGCTCAGGAAGTCTTTGCGTTCAAACCCTGCTCTCCCTTTGGTACAATTGTGCCCAGAGGACTTGACGTATTAGGTATGTTACTGTTCTGTAGCTGGGCGCTGGGGAACACCTGGTTCCTCGAAGACGCTTCATCCAGGTGATGATGCAGGAAGCAGGTGGCAAGGACAAGCCAGGAGAGCGCAGAACAGAGAGAGTCAGGGGGTCCCCGAGTCCTTGTCCGGGATCTGCCGCTGTAGAGCCAGGACGAGGAATCTCCGCAGCGGTCCCAGTGTCTTTCGCGGTCAAGAGAGAGATTTGCATTCTCTGGTTCTATGGCTGATCTGTTGCATCTTATCCGGGTAATTGAAGAAAGAGGGCAAGCTCCTCTGGGCACCGGTCATGGCGCTGGGCACGGGTTACTGCCTCATAAATAACTCCAAGCTGCAGTGTCCAGAATGCCTCTAGTTAGAAGAATGAGGTGACTTTTCCTTTGTAAATGGAGACTTGAAAGGAGTCTCCTTTCAGTCTCCTGTAAAAATCCGTCTCAAGTATACCTTTGCTGTGGTGGTCACATTAAATTGCACAGGACTAAATACACACACGCCTATATATAAGCTTGGTGGATTGCATCCATTTTTTAAAAATAAATTTATTTATTTATTTATTTTTGGCTGCGTCCGGTGTTCATTGCTGTGCACGGGCTTTCTCTAGTTGTGGCGAGCAGGGGCTACTCTTCCTTGTGGTGCCGGCTTCTCATTGCGGTGGCTTCTCTTGTTGCGGAGCACAGACTCTAGGCACGCGGGCTCGGTAGTTTGCGCACGGGCTTAGTTGCTCTGCGGCATGTGGGATCTTCCCGGACGAGGGCTCGAACCCGTGTCCCCTAAACTGGCAGGCGGATTCTTAACCACTGGGCCACCAGGGAAGCCCAGATTGTATCATGTTGATATCCCGGTTGTGATAGTATGCTATCATTTTCCAGGATGATCCCATTGGGAGAGGCGGGGTACAGGATACAGAGGAGGTCCCTGTATTATTTCTTACAACTACATGTGAATCTATAATTATCTCTAAATAAAAAGTTTAATTTAAAAAGTGGTTGGGGGGAACTTCCCTGGTGGTCCAGTGGTTAAGACTCCGTGCTTCCAATGCAGGGGGCACAGGTTCAATCCCTGGTCAGGAAACCAAGATCCCACATGCTCTGAGGCTCGGCCAAAAATAAATAAGTAAATTAAAGAAAAAAAAAAGTGGATGGAGGGAATTCCCTGGCGGTCCAGTGGTTAAGACTCCACACTTTCACTGCGAAGGGCCCCGGATCAATCCCTGGTCTGGGAACTAAGACCCCGAAAGCCTCACGGCATGGCCTAAATAAATTAAATTAAAAGTGGATGGAAAAAATAAATAAAAAGGGGATGGATGTGATCAACCAAAAGTTAAAGGATCAGATAAATGCACCTAGAGTTTATGCACGTCCCCTATCCCAAAACATGCTGCCCCCTGCTAAAGCTGGTATTGACAAAAATCTCAGTTTAAATCTCAGATCTTACCTGGGGCTGAAATATTCAGACCATTAGATTCACTAAAGCACAAAATCACTGTCTTCATAAATCACAGCTGAAGTCGTCTTTAACATTTTATGTTCACTGTATAATCATTGTCAGATCCCCCATCTGCCACTTGAAAGTGTTATACTGTCATTCCTTGAACTTAGGTGTAAATTTACCTTCACCCTTACTAAACATCATTCTGCTGAGTTTTTTTTTTTTTTTTTTATCTTCACATTAGGCATCCCTTCCAACTTAGCATCATCTGACTATTTATAAAGCTGTCTCTACTGACATTAATAAACACGATGAAAGGGACAGCACCCCGCCGTGTGTGGCCTGCTGTGAGATAGATGCTCTCCTCTCAGCCCCTCATAAATCTTTCATCAACATTCTTGGGATTACACAGTTGAGCACATCTGCCTGTGGTCCTGTCACACCTAAACTTCTGTATCATGTCTGACATATTATGACAAGATTGTCAATCTTGTGAAATTATCACTGTCTTGTGAATGAAAGGCATAGTCCCAATTTATCAACCTTGCACCCCTTTTGAAAGAATTCAGTATGGCATTGAACCAGTGTGGACTTCTAGTGGTGACAGCTTTCTTTTCTAGGAACTCACAACTCAGCCAGAATTTCCGAGAGTAGAGTATGTTTGTCAGCACATAGCTTTTTTTCTTCTGGAAAGCCCAGGGCACATTTGTTCTGTGTAGCTTCTCACTTCTTGGACGTTCATCTTCACTGCTCAGAACATGAGGCTGAGCATATACCCTCTGGACCCAAGGAGCATCCTCTGAACATCCTCACCTAGGCGTTCAGTAGCCTCGGGTGTGTGTGTGCCACCTTTTCAAGTCTGAGGCTTCTTTCCTTTGATAGAGAGGAAATAGGTGAAATGAAAGTGAGTTCTGCTTTCACTTGATCAACAGTCAATGAGTTATTCAACCAAGGGCAAATGGAACCAACTTTCAGAGATTTAATCAATAGCTAATCCTGGACTTCCCTGGTGGCGCAGTGGTTAAGAATCCGCCTGCCAATGCAGGGGACATGGGTTCGAGCCCTGGTCCGGGAAGATCCCACGTGCCGCGGAGCAACTGGGCCCGTGCGCCACAACTACTGAGCCTGCACTCTAGAGCCCGCAAGCCACAACTACTGAGCGCTTGTGCCACAACTACTGAAGCCCACGTACCTAGAGCCCGTGCTCCAACAAGAGAAGCCACCGCAATGAGAAGCCCACGCACCACAACAAAGAGTAGCCCCCGCTCGCCGCAACTAGAGAAAGCCCGCGTGCAGCAGCGAAGACCCAACACAGCCAAAAATAAATAAATAAAATAAATAAATTTATTTAAAAAAATAGCTAGTCCTCTCTATGAAACAGAGCTCAAATTATTTTAGTTTTCTGTTCTAACAGGAGATTTATAATTATAAAATATAATGGAGGATGGAGTTCCAGAATTTTGCTTTTACCTTTCACACTGTAGGGTCAAGTACCTTTCAGTTAGTAAGATCAGGCTTTCTGAAACACCTTTCAGTGGGGTATTTTTTAAAAGGCAGGTTTAGCCATTTCCTACCTGACTCACAGTGTACCTGAGTTGGGGTCCCTATGATTAAGACTGGTAGAGGGTCAGTCAAGATCAGGGAGCACAGGTATGGTGGCAGTTAGAGGAAAACTTTGACACAATGACTTTGCCCTTAGTCACCAGTGTTTGTCATCTTATTCTTGATTCCTACAAGCTATTAATTACAAACACTGGAATTTAGCTGCAGATCTTAGATAAAGCTGAGTCTGTACAACCCAGCAACCACTTCCCCCCTCTCACCTTACAAGGATTTTACCCTGGATCTTGTTATTAGTTGGAACATTTACAGATCTCTAGGGGGGAGAGACTTCCTCTTTCTGTGCAGGGGACAGGAGGAGAGACCACTGGGTCTCTCCATGTGCCTGGCACCATGATAGTATTTGTGGCCCCTATCTTTGAAGTTTGCATCCTAGGGCCCAGCAATTATAGCTGCAAACAAAGCAGCCACAGCGGCTAAGAAACAGTGACTATCATTCACGGAGAGCCTGCTGTGTGCCAAGCATGTTATTCAGATGGACTCAGGTCCTCTCAGCAGATTTTCTCAGGGCATGCATCAGCCCATTTTACAGAGGAAGAAACTGAGACTCATCGGGGTTAAATAACGTGACTGAGGTCACTGAGCCCAGGTCCCCGTGAAGGACTCACACTCTTCCACTCACTGGAACCAGCACCAGCTCCAGTACCAGAGGGCAGTTCTCACTGAGCGAGTGAGCTGACTTCCTTCTGTAAGATATTGATACTTAGGCATTTGACCACCTTTTGAGATTCCCTTGATCTTCAAATGCCAATCACCAAACAGGCTGAAACATTCCATGGGGAAGCTTTGCCCATAAAACTAGATTCTTGCTTAGGTCTGTGTGAGTCCCAATTCCTTTACCTTTAGGACATGTTCTTTAAACTGATATATATGTGAAGGGCCAAGTTTCCTGCTGGCAACTAGAAGGGACTAAATAATGGTGCTTAAAAAAATGCACACACATATATATATAACAATACCTAACTATGCAAACCTGGAGTACTTAAAAAGAGAGTACTTAGCTGAAGCTACTATTGTAAAAGTTTTTATTATGTTTTTTTTTTTTTGGCTGTGCCGCGTGGCTTGTGGGATCTTAGTTCCCGAACAACGGGTCGAACCCAGGCCCTGGCAGTGAATGCTCCAAGTCCTAACCACTGGACCACCAGGGAAATCCTAAACGTTTTTATATTTTAAAGTACATTTTTAGAAAGCCATTGGCTATTTTGCAGTTTTTGTTTTTTTTTTAATGAAGTAGCCAAAGATATACAGACATCTCATGGAGCTCAATATCAAAAACACAAACAACCCAAGTCAAAAATGGGCAGAAGACCTAAATAGACATTTCACCAGTGAAGACATACAGATGGCCAACAGGCACATGAAAGATGCTCAACATCACTAATTATTAGAGAAATGCAAATCAAAACTACAATGAGGTATCACCTCACACAGGTCAGAATGGCCATCATCAAAAAATCTACAAACAATAAATGCTCAGCTTGGTGCTCTGTGATGACCTAGATGGGGGTGGGGGGAGGTCCAAGAGAGAGGATATAGGTATCCATATAGCTGATTCACTTCATGGTACAGCAGAAACTAACACAACATTGTAAAGCAATTTTACTCCAATAAAAAATAAATTAAAAAAATAAAGTAGCCAATGAGCATCTATTTCTTGAGCCCTTTTTACTTGTCCAACACCAGGGAGGGCTTGCGAAGGAATGTAAAGGATGCCGGAAATACGAAACATTAACTGTGTCTGTGAAGGAAAAAAATCATGAACCACCCTGAAACAATTAGAGCACAATTACAGGCAAAACATCTTTTAGATGCAAAAGTTTCAGCAGGAAAGAAATCCAAGTAGAGAAGAGAAGGGAAAAAAAGGATGAACAAAACCATAGGTGAAATTTTGAAAAAGAATTTCATCTTTTACCGTGGAAATTTCAAGCAGACACAAAAATAGACCTCTTTTGTTTCATCCCTGCCCACTTTTTTTTCCCTGAAGTATTTCAAAGCACTTCCAGGAGGGAGTGACTGAGCTACTATCTTGCCAGCTGAGAGGAAGTAGGGGACGTTTCATCAGGTGGGGACCCCACGAGCAAAGGAATGTTCTCTATTGTAAATGAGCACAGAAAGTCCCCAATCCTGTTCATTCTGAATCTATCTGAGCCTCCACGCCCCACTCCTAGGGCTGGTGTGTATACTGGGAGTTGGGGGCTGTCAAAAACAACTCCTGGGTTTCTGGCTGAAGTTACTTGAGCTGAGCAGCTGATACATGGAATTTGGGGCAGAAGAACAAGTGAAGAGAGCACTAATGACTTTCATTTGGGCAGGTTGAATCTGAGATGCTTTCGGGAATGTTGTGTTCGTTTCCCAGGGCTGTCGTAACAAAGTATCATAAACTAGTTAAAACAAGAGAAATGCATTCCCTTTGGGAGGCCTGACGTCTGGAATCAAGGTGTCACGAGGGCCAATACCCCGTATGGAGGCTCTGGGGGAGAATCTGTTCCTCGCCCCTTCCAGCTTCTGGTGGCTGCGGGCGTTCCTTGTCATTGCCCTAAAGGCCCACCTAGAGAATCAAGGATCATCTCTTCATCTCAAAATCCTTACTTTAATCACATCTGCAAAGACCCTTTTTCCAAATAAGGTAACATTTGCAGGTTCCAGAGATTAGGACCTGTCATCTTTGGGGAACATTAGTTGGCTTACCGCAGGTATGGAAACCACTCTAAGGTGTTCTAGACAATGAATGGGACTTTTCCTGTTAGTGTGGGAAAAGCCTGGCTAAAGGCCCGCAGCTTGCTGGTGGTTCTAAGTGCTCTCTTGAGGACCAGCAGAACAGGCTAGCTATTTGCTGACTTCAGGTGGTGCCTGGGGAAGCCTGGTCCCACCCTCAAGCCAAGTGAGGACTGCTCCGAGGGAAGCCCTCATAAAGATTCGGGCTACCCGGGACTTCCCTGGTAGTCCAGTGGCTGAGACTCTGCGCTCCCAATGCAGGGGGCCGGAGTTTGATCCCTGGTCAGGAAGCTGGATCCCACATGCCACAGCTAAAGATCCCATGTGCCGCAACTAAGACCTGGTGCAGCCAAATAAATAAATATTTAAAAAAAAAAGATTTGGGATACCTACGGGCAGAAGACCTAAATAGACATTTGTTCAAAGAAGACATACAGATGACCAACAGGCACATGAAAAGTTGCTCAACATCGCTGATTATTAGGGAAATGCAAATCAAAACCACAATGAGGTATCACCTCACACCAGTCAGAATGGCCAGCATCAAAAAGTCTACAAACTATAAATGCTGGAGAGGGTGTGGAGAAAAGGGAACCCTTGTACACTGTTGGTAGGAATGTAAATTGGTTCAGTCACTGTGGAAAACAGCTCAGAAAACTAAAAATAGAGTTACCATATGATCCAGCAATCCCACTCCTGGGTATATATCCCAAAAACCCAAAAACACTAATTTGAAAAGATACATGTGCCCCATTGTTCATAGGAGCACTATTTACAATAGCCAAGACATGGAAGCAACCTAAGTGTCCATCAACAGACGAATGGATAAAGAAGATGTGGCATATATATATATATATATATATATATATATATATATATATATATATATATAACAATGGAATACTACTCAGCCATAAAAAAGAATGAAGTAATGCCGTTTGCAGCAACATGGATGGACCTAGAGATTATCATACTAAATGAAGTAAGTCAGACAAAGAAAGACAAATATCATACGATATCACTTACATGTGGAATCTAAAAAATAATACAAATGAATCTATATACAAAACAGAAACAGTCTCACAGACGTAGAAAACTATGGTTACCAGAGGGGAAAGGGAGGGTAGGAGGGATAAAGTAGGAGTTTGGGATTAACAGCTACAAACAACTATACATAAAACAGATAAACAACAGGGACCTAGTGTATAGCACAGGAAACTATATTCAGTATCTTGTAATAACCTATAATGGAAAACAATCTGAAATATATATATATATATCTGAATCACTTGGCTGTACACGTGAAATTACCACAATATTGTAAATCAACTATATTGCAATTAAAAAAAAAAAAAAGATTTGGGATACCTACAAAAGAGACACTGGCATCTCTTTCTCAGGTTGTGTTTCATGGAATAGCACTGATTGCTTTTGGGCTCTCTGGGCCCACGGGAGCAGAGGGGCCGAGACAGCATCACAGCAAGCGGGCTGAGCGCTGGGTTGACTCCCCAGGTACACTTGAAAATGTCACTTCAGTGGACCTAGAGATTGTCACACTGAATGAAGTTAGTCAGACAAAGACAAATACCATATGATATCACTTACATGTGGAATCTAAAATAGGATACAAATGAACTTATTTACAAAACAGAAGTAGAGTCACAGATGTAGAGAACAAGCTTATGGTTACCAGGGGAGAAAAGGGGGTGAGGGATAAATTGGGAGATTGGGATTGACATACACACACTAAAATAGATAACTGATAAGGACCTACTGCATAGCACAGGGAACTCTACTCAATACTCTTTAATAACCTATGTGGGAAAAGAATCTGAAAAAGAATGGATATATGTAGATGTATAACTGATTCACTTTGCTGTACAGCAGAAACTAACACAACATTGTAAATCAACTGTACTCCAATAAAAATTAATTTAAAAAAATAAGAAGAAGAAAAAGAAAATGACGTCTCTTCATAGCAAACCATTCTGAAATTCAGCGGCTTAAAACCACAAACTCAGGCCTAATCCAGGTTTACTGCTCAGGTTAATGGTGTCCCATTCCCTGTGATCCCAGGAAAGATTCTGAATGGTGGTGACTTCTTTGCCAGAGACAGAACACTTTTCCCTGGGGAATGAGTAGAGGGGCTGTGAGTCATCTGCTGTCACTGCCTTCTTGAGTTCTAATCGGGGACCCAAGTTCT
Organism: Balaenoptera ricei; assembly: GCF_028023285.1. Classification (NCBI taxonomy): domain Eukaryota; kingdom Metazoa; phylum Chordata; class Mammalia; order Artiodactyla; family Balaenopteridae; genus Balaenoptera; species Balaenoptera ricei. The sequence continues at coordinate 7,262,606 of NC_082660.1, read as the reverse complement.
CAGTGGCTGTCCTAGGCATGCTGGGTCTAGGATTAGTTCTCTCTCCCCAGGGTCTCCGGTGGGGTCCTCTGCTTTATGAAGAAAAGCCCAGGGCTTTCAGAGAGACCAAGAGCTCAACCTCTGTTTCAACATTCAAAGTTAGGGAGACTTGAGGGAGGGGTGAGGGGACGAAGGGCAGAATAAAAAGCAGCCCCCTGCCTGGGCCATGTCCACCACCCACCCCTGAGTGACCCTCAGCTGAGGTCAGGGGCCAGAGATCAAAGCTCTGCTCCGGGAGGCCGGGCTCGGGGCTCCTGAGAGAACAGGAGTTGTGAGGCCAGCCTGGCAGCCTTACCTTCATCTGGAGAATTATATTTGGGGAACATCTTTTTCAAATCTTGAACACCTTCTGGGACCCAGCCTGCTTGTAACTTGGGGATAGCGGTGCCAACGAAATCGCAGCATAAAAATGCGACACCTGGGTTCTAGTGAAAACCAGCCCAAGCAATTTCCAAGCAGCAAAAAAATGATTCTAGGGACTTCCCTGGAGGTCCAGTGATTGAGACTCTGCGCTTCCAGTGCTGGGGGCCCCGGTTCAATCCCTGGTCGGGGAACTAACATCCCACATGCCGTGCGGAGCAGCCAAAAAGGAAAAAAAGAAAAAGATTCTACACACGTGAGATTTCAGTGAGAGGTCCTTGAACGAACTGATTTTCCCAAATGCAGGATGAACTTTCTGCTTCTTCACGATGATATCATTTGAGTGATTATGGAATGAATGCCTTTCTAGCTTCAAGCGCCACAGTTTGAGGGGAAAAAAACAACAGAGGTACTTATAAGAGGTTCGCAGAGAAGGCACGATGGACTTGAATTTCTAACAAAGTCCGCGGGTGATGCGGCGCCAGTTGGCGAGAGCACACCAGCACGGAATTAAACGACAGCCAGCAGAGTCCGGACGCTGTGGGAGCTCGATAACGTTCAGCCCGTTCCGCCTCTCCCTCCCAGCGCAACCTCAACCGTACACACGAGGAGAAAGGGACCGGCCATCTGTGCATCCTCAGAGCTGAAACAATTCGGGGGCTGCGGGGGAAGGAGGGGCCCTGAAAACGGAAGCCGCTGCTGCTTTGGTGTTGGAGGGCTACTGATTCGGATGCTGGAAATTCCTTCACTGGCTGCTGGCCAAAATATTTGTTTCAATTGAATCTATTTGACTGAACTTCAAGGAATGTAGAAGTATTTGACTAGCAGTAGAAATAACAGGAAGTAACGGAGGCAGGCTTTCCGAAGAAAAGTGGTAGAATTTTTACTACAATGTAGAGATTTCTTCCGGGCACACAGAGCAAGTTTCTAAAAATTTAATTGATTTATGATAATTCTTTACCTTTGCATCGTTAGACTTGTAGGAGGCCTGCAGGCACTATCGTGTGATTGGCTTTTATTTTATTTCTTTATTTTATTTTTATTTATATTTTTGATAGGTAAGAATTGGATTGATTTAGAGAGAAATACACTCCACAGACAGCGTGTGGAGCATCTCAGAAGGTGAGATAGGCCGTGATTGGCTTTTAAAACGATAAAATTTTTAAAATTTTTAGAATAATTTTAGGTTGGGACTTCCCTGGCGGTCCAGTGGTTAAGATTCTGCGCTTCCACCGCAAGGGGAGAGGGTTCAATCCCTGGTCCGGGAGCTAAGATCCCACATGCCGTGCGGCAAGGCCAGAAAAAATAATAATAATAATTTTAGGTTTACAGAAAAGTTGCAAAGATAATACACAAAAAGCTGGCATACCCTTTACCTGATTTCCCTGAATACAGCGTTCATAACTATGGTTCTTCTGTCTAGACTAAGAAATTAACATCATTACCTTACTAGTAACTAAACTTCTGACTTTATTTGGATTTCCCGTTTGTGCGCTGATGTCCCAGGATCCCTTGCTGCACTTAGTTGTCACGTCTCCTTAGCCTCCTCTGGCCTGTTTCTCCACCTCTCCCTGTTTTCCGTGGCATGGACAATTTTAAGCGGGTCTGATCACGTACTTCATAGAATGTCCCCCGGTGTGGCCTTGTCTGACGTTCTTCTCACGGCCAGACTGGGTTGTGGATTTCGGGAGGAACACGCACAAGTGATGCAACGCCCTCGCTGCATCCCATCGGGGGTACTTGACAGCCACATGCTTGTCACTGGTGACACTCACCTTGACCTCTAGGGCAAGGTAGTGACTGCCAGGTTTCTCACTACAAAGTTACAGGGAAAATTTTCCTTTTCCTGACTCTTTTAACATCATTATGATTCAAAAGTGTTCCGTGGGAAATCACTTTGATTCAATGGTAGCCACCAAGTTCATAACTGGCTAGGCTATCCCTGAGACCAGATTAAGATGCTGCAATCACAACATTAAGACAATTTAAAGCACTGAGAGAAAGGGTGGCCAGGATAGGTGTCACCAGTGATGGCCAATTGAAAAGCTCACTAATGTTCGGAGACTTCTCGGTCTCATGTGTTTCATGAGCTACTTGTTTCTTCGCAGGATTTCTCGTATTTTCTAAAGCAGAATCAAATACTCTTGAAAAATCTAGTAACCACACCTTACAAAAGCCCATACAGGGAATTCCCTGGCGGTCCAGTGGTTGGTGCTCCAGGCTGTCACTGCCGAGGGCCTGGGTTCGATCCCTGGTCAGGGAACTAAGATCCCACAAGCCGCATCATGTGGCCAAAAAAAAAAAAAAGCCCATACATATTTCTTAGTTTACTATTATTTTGGTTTGCTTAGTTTGACAGAAAAGACCAGCGGTGGACAAATTATAGCCCGAGGGCCGGCTGTCTGCTTTTGTAAATAAAGCTTTCTTGGTACAGCGCCACACGCATCGATTTACCTTCTGCCGATGGCTAGTCTGGGGGTCCCACGGCAGGGTTGGGTAACTGCCACAGAGAGCATGCGGCTTGCAAAGGCTAAAATACTTACTATTTGGCCTCTGAAGAATAAGTCTTCTGACCCCTGTGATAGACTAAAGGGCTGTGATGAGTTTGAGAGACTGGGGTTGTGCACACGGTTTACTCTAGCTGTCCAACTAAAGGCAACACAGTGAGACCCAAAGACTTGGGGGGAAGAGCCATCACATTTAAACCATGGGCTCCCTCAGGGGACTGACTGACCCACACTTGCTCTGGGAGTGCCTTTCAGTCCCTCTGAGATTGAGCTGTTGTTCTGCCGTGTGTATCAGACAAATGTTTCTGCTGTGTGTGTGGCCAGCTGCACGTAAGGCTGCGTCATCTGCAGACACGCGGGAGTTCTCGCCACAAGCCAAGCTCTTGAGGTTCGTGTGGATTTCCTATTGCCTGCTCACAGCTGCTTGAGTAGCAGCGAAGCAGTCATTTCAAAATTAGCCAAAGTCTGTGGTTAATGAGCAGATTTAGTCTTTTACTAGATACCTGACATCTGACAGTCTCATGTGCATCAGGACTCCAGAGCAAATAGCCTGCCCAGAAATAATTTCATCTCACTTTACTATATTAGTATACTGTGCCACAAAAAGAAACATAAAATTTAAACAAAGTTTGAAACAGGTAACACATATATGTGTGTGTCCATCCTATTCACTGCCCCCCCCCCCCCCAACTTCCTTGAAAGTGCAGTCACGTTCTGATGGCATCAAATTCGGCCATCTGCGACCTGCTTCCAACTTCTCAAAAGTGGACTTCTTGTTGCTTCAAGATGGTGAGTGGAGAAAGTGCTTTCATTGGTCTGACCAGTTCGTAGACATTCACGGTGATGGGGAAATGAATCTCCAGTTCCCCTCTGGAGCTTATGGCATAATCTGTTTGGATTTGAGCGTCAGCTCTACCACCTCCATGACCTTGGATAGGTTTCCTCACCTCTTCTGGTGCTTTGTACAGAACCTAGAGATAAAAAGATGAGCCACAAGGATGGGAGGTACGAGTTAAGCAAGACTTTAAGGTCTTAACGCTGCCAGCTCACGGAAGGCGTTCGGGGTAGCGATGATATTCATGTTAGTTTAGTTTCCCTTTTCCTCTCAGGACACAAATCCTACCCTCTCCTTTCCAGGGCTTGCTCGGTCTCATCTCTTCCCAGGCTGACACGGCGTAGCTGACAGACTCGTTATCTGACTGCTGCAGAGCTGAAGTTGTACTTAGGCACTACTTCTCAATCCATCCATTTCTGTTGTTTCTTCAGAGGAAAGGACAAGATTCCTTCAGAAGCCAAGACTCTCAGGTCTTGCCAGGTGAGGTCAATTGCCAACAAAAACCACAAGTCAGGAGGCTCTTTGGTTTCTAAGCCTGGGTTCGAAACCCATCCATCGTGTGGAATATTTGCAGAACTACTGAACTCCCCAGGGGGCAGAAAAGGAGTTGAGTACCGAGATATAAGCCACGGCAACGCTTTTTATCCTCTTAAAGCTTTGTAGGCAACCTTGAGCAGTTTTGTCCATTCTGGAGGACACTGGGCACCTGAGTCCTCCAGAGCCTGCAGGTGTGCACGTGGGAAGCAGAGAGGTGGGGTACGTGCAGCTTGGGCATGCAACGGAGATTGAAACGCAGAGATGCTTTTGCACAGATTGTCTACCGGAACCTTTGGCATTAGAGCAAACAAACAGACTCTCCTTCTTCATTTTTATCTTTTAAAGCACATTCCACACACGAACTTCCAGAAGCAACTTCTGCTTCCCAAGGGCCAAGGAAATAGAAGATCAAATGTTCAAAACAGGTACTGAGATTTATGCTTTCTGAAGGAGCGGCAGACCAGCGTTTGGAGAGTAGTCCTATGATGTTTCCTACTGTTTTTACAAGCAAGTGTGTAATATCCAAGAGCGGTTAAGGTTTTGACAATGTGGGTCTGTTCCGGACTTCTGTCAAAGCAGCTGCCCCTGCTTACAGATGCGCCGGGTCAGATCTTTTTGAAGTAGTGGCACTTGCAGCTCTTGGTTAAAGGCTCTGCTTCCATCTGGCAGTGCAGCGCCCGTCTGCCTGTCATGGATCCCGACAGAAGCCCAGCCCTGTGGTTTTCCAGGAAGAAGGCAGAGGAGCTGAGCCCAAACTTTGTCTTACTTAAAACTGCAAAGCTGGTGGTGGAGATGTAGATGAGAAGCCGGGGTGGGAGAAGACAGAGGAAAACAACAGGGACGCCTTACCTCTGGTTGGTTGGGAAAATTCTAGAGGAGGCCCCATTTACTGCAGGGAGAGGTCAAAGGATGTCTGCTCCTGGCTGCAAATAGGCCTATTAGGTTTGCTGTTAATAAATATGATGGAGCTGGGGGGGGGGGGGGGGTGGTGGTTTCTTTTTTTAAAAAATAAAGCTTTGGTTAGTAAAGCCAGAATCTAGAGGGGGCTCTTTTATTTTCAACCTTGAAGGGTTTTTAAGAAAATATCCACTCAGTATATTATCATTAGTACTAATATCATTTTGAAACTTTTATACATAGAGAATAAAGCATGATTGTCAATGTATACTGAAATTCATCTGGAAATTAAAGAAGTTAAGAAAATCTTAATAAACTTGAACATTATTTTCCTAAACAGAGCTACTCTCAAAAGCGAATTTACAATGTGAAAAACTTAACCCTACATTGTTGAGTAAAAATGGAACAGCCCTGAAAGGTGCACAATGCGTGTGTGTGTGTGTGTGTGTGTGTGTGTGTGTGTGGAGCTGGGCAAAGCAGTTTCCCCTTTCTTCAAGATTTGTTGATTTTCAGGGAAAACCCTAGCTCTGGGGGGTCGTTTCCGTACGGGAGAGCGACCGTAAAAAAGCAGTATTTTAATGCCAATCACTGCAGTCACAGTTTATGAACCTGTAAGGGATCAAAACTAGGGACGTCAGAGTCCCACACAGGGCAGATCTGGCACGAGGCGTGCTTTCTTATAAGATGAGTTAAGAAGAGACGGCGGCGTCGGGGGGCGGTGGGGGGGTGGGCTCTGGATTCTGGAGAATTAACAACGCCCCACACCTCCCCCTGGGAAGGCCTTGGTGAACGGGGAGAGAGCTGACTTCCCCGCCCCGGCGCGCTCCTTCCCCCGCCCCCCCCCGCCCCCCCCCTCCACCCCCCGACCAAGCATCACCCTCGTGAGGCCTCGTGGCGTCTGCAGAGGCGCGAGGCCCTCAGCGAGCCTGGCGCCTTGACTGCCAGCGCGGGGGATCGGGCGGGGGCTGCGGAGAGGCCCGGGGCACATGACGCGCCCCCCCCCGCCGCACCCCGCCAAGGGCCGGCCCAGCACATGACCCGGGCGGGCCGGCGGGGTCCCGGCAGACCCGAGCCGCGTCCCCAGCACGGACCATGGCCTCCCCGCGCCTGGGGACCTTCTGCTGCGCCACGCGGGACGCCGCCACGCAGCTGGTGCTGAGCTTCCAGCCGCGGGCCTTCCACGCGCTGTGTCTGGGCAGCGGCGCGCTGCACCTGGCGCTCGGCCTCCTGCGGCTGCTGCCCGGGCGCCGGCCCGCGGGCCCCGGGCTCCCCTCGGCCTCCCCGCCGGCCACGGCCCGCGCCCCGGCCTCCGCCCGCATCCTGCGCGCCGCCGCCGCCTGCGACCTGCTCGGCTGCCTGGGTGAGGGCGCGCCCGCGGGTGGGGACCCGTCCGCGCGGCCCGCAGGTCGCTCCCGGCCGGGGGCGAGAGGATGAGCGCGCGCCCCCCCCCCCCCGCCTGGGACCCGGTCGCCGCGCGGGTTAGGACGCTCGGCCCACGGGTGGGAGGGCCGAGCCGGAGGCGGCTCCCCGGGGACCGGACTGGACGGCCAGGGGACTCTGCGATGCAAGATGGTCGGTAAAAGTTCCTTCGGGGGACCGTTGTTTTTTTTAAACAGTTTGATGTATTTGTTACTGCACTTACTAGGGAAACTTTAGACGGTGCTGTGAAGGAAAACCCAGAAAATACAATGCATCCTTAATTGTACCACTAGTGAGAGAATAACGGTTAATATTTCGTGCGCGTGCACACACACACACAGAGAATCGTTCCCAAAATGATTTAGCAGAATCAGGAAGAAACCCATATATATATTACAATTTTATTTACTTACTTGTTTATTTATCTATCTATTTAAGTTTGGGTTTTATACCACAGGTGGGCAAACTTGCAGCCTCTAGGCCAAATCCTGCCTGCTGCCTCTTACCTATGGCCCATGAACTAAGAAAGTTTTTACATTTTAAAGTGTTTTTAGAAAAATCTAAAGAAGAAGACTATCTCTGACATGTAAATATTCCATGAAATGCAAACGTCAGCGTCCGTAAGTGGGGTCTTAATGGGGATACAACCATGCCCTGCACTTGTGCACTGTTTGGGGGCATCTTGGCCTTACAAGGGCAGAAGTGAGTGCTGAACAGAGAAACTATGGCCCATAGAGCCTAAGATATCTTCTCTCTGGCCCTTTACAGAAACTTTGCTGACCCCTGCTTTCAACTCTAGCATGGCACATTTTACAAACCTCTGTGCTAGATATTGCCAAGCATTTTAACTTTTTTATTTTGGAAATTTTTTAACATGTGCAAATGTAGAGAGATTGTATAATGAACTCCCTGTACCCATCACCTAGCTTCATCTATACCCCATCCCCGTATCCCACTCTCCACTGGATTAATTTGAAGCAGATTCCAGAATTTATACCATTTCACCCACACAAATCTCAATATATAGCTGTAGAAGATAAGAATTTTTAAAAAACATATATATATCACACAGATATCATTATCACCCCAAAATAATGAAAACCAGTTCCTTAATATCACTGGTGTATGTTCAGGTGTCTCATAAATGCTATTTTACAATTGGTTTGTTCGAATCAGGATCCAAATACTGTCCATGTTTTGCAATCGGGTGACAGGTGCTGGCATTTTGGAATTGTATTTTTCAGTCATGTTTGCTCTTGAAGGAAAGGCTGCTGGTGGTATTTGAAGTGCCTTCCACTGCTCTGCTGTGAGGGGGTGGCAGCAGCTTCTGGGGCACCTTGAGTGCTTATCTGGGCACAGGTGGCTGTGTGTCCCAGGCCCTGGTTCTCCTGTTCCTGGTTGTGTGATTGGAGACACTCAAGAATCCTGGCTTCAGATAAATGCTATGGAACCTCTAGTCACTTTCTTAGACTCGAGGAGTAACACAGGAAGCTATAGGGATAAAATCAATTCGGTGCAAGACAATTAAATAAAAAATTGGTTTTCTTCCCGATTCTGCTAAAGCATTTTGGAAAAGCATCTTAATAATAATCTAGTTTCTGTAACTTGAATATCTGAAAATAGAGCTGCACCCAAACATCTTTTGAGGGTCAGCAAAATAATATTCGTATATCCTTTGGCCTTTAGAAGGAAGGTGCATGACATTGCAGGCAAATGAGCCGAAGCAGGAATCAGGGGAAGGCTTGGTGACCAGACTTCCTCACTGAAAAATAAGAAATACAGATGCCTATCTCATGGGGTGGTTTTTTTCCCCCAGTTTTTTTTTTAAATATCTTTTTTTTTTTTTTTTGGCCACACCGTGCAGCTTGCGGGATCTCAGTTCCCTGACCAGGGATTGAACCCGGGCCACGGCAGTGAAAGCACAGAATCCTAACCACTAGGCCGCCAGGGAACTCCCTCCCCAGTTTTACTGAGATATAATTGACATATAGCACTGTATAAGTTTAAGGTGTACAGCATAATAACTTAACATTTATCATGAAATGATTACCACAGCAGGTTTAGTAAATATCCATCACCTCATATAGATACAAAAAAAAAAAAAGTATTTCTCGAGCTCAAAGCAGAGCTCTGTAATGAAAACGACAAAGCACTATACGGAAGCAAAGCATTATTTTTGTTATCTGTGCTTAAGAATGAGAAGCTGTATCTTAGGCTTTTAGTATTCATAGTCTCCCTTTAGCGGTATATGACACAGTGTATATTTGGTAGCATGTGATACGGTGCATATTTTTGTGTGTGAAATACACACACTACACTAGAGTGTAACCCTGTACTGCTCACAGGTCCCCTTGACCAGTGTGTTGCATAGTGAATGCTTAAACAAAGGCTATCTATTGACTTACCTAACAAAGAACCCTAACATATGCCTTAGGTGTGTATACTGTGTTGAGGAGAATTAGATATTTGGGTCAGATAGCAAGGAAAACTCACAAATAATAAATGTCAAAAGTAGATTATCAAGAGCTAATTTGTGAAAATCTTAAATGTATTTTGTTTAAAGAATGAAAGAACTATCTTTTTAAACGTCAGGATGTGCTTTTTCAATCATTCTTTTTTATGTGAGGGCTAGTTAACTTGGACATTAAAAATATAGCCGAGAAATATAGATTGTTATTCACGTAATCACTCCTGGGCGCCAAATAAACAAACAGACAGCATTAGGAACAGCACTGTGCCTAATGGTGGTTGACGTCGAAATCAAAGTGGCTGGATTGCTCCACTACCATAATAATTATTTTCTGAGTCTTATTTTTTTCTCTGTCTCTCTGCACACACCAGCGTGTGTTTCTTTCCTCCCTGTCTCCCTCACATCTTTCTCTTTCCCTTCCTATCTATCTGTCTATCTGCCTACCTATCCATCCATCCATCCATCCGTCCATCCATCATTTTTACAGAGTCAACAAGTCACCTTTAGATCTGCATTAGGAGCGGATACAAAGCATCACCTGATTCTCCCTTAGGTATCACAGTCCGGTCTACGGTGTGGTTAGGGTTCCCGAGTTTCGTGGACGACATCTCAGCCGTGAACGGGACAGACGTGTGGCCCGCCGCCTTTTGCATGGGGAGTGCGGTAAGTGTACCTCCCCTGGCCTCCCCCTTCCCTCCCCTTTGCCCCGCTTCGTTACGCTGTGTCCTCAAAGTGTGGTCCCATCCCTCCCGCCAGCCCACCGTAACTTTTAGAAATGCACGTGCTCAGAGCCCTCACCCCACTGACCAGGGACCCTGGAGTGCGGGCCGTCTGTGATTTAACAAACCCTCCAGGAGCCTCTGACCCACACTCCAGTTTTAGAACCACTGTGCTAGTATGTTCCCCATCCCCACCCTTAAACACACATTCAATCCTTACCTTAGATCCAGCCACAATCAAAACCAGCTGGCCAAAAAAAGAAAAAAAAAGAAAAAATGTTATCGATTTAATGGATGTATTTACTTAACAAAATATATATTTAAATATAGCAATTTGTTCATCCGTATTGCTCTGTCCGCCAAGTTAACACTCCAGTGAATGACCTCAAAGGACACTGATGCCCTGTTGACCCCGCCATCTGTGCCAGAACTGTCATCATCTCTCCCTTCCTCCCCTCTGTTGCTTCCCGGCTGCATCCCGATGGAGCCTCCGTCTTAGTATATAGATCTCGTGCTGCTTCTAACGTACAGAGCCCCTCCCTTCCTTCTACTGGGAAGGTCCTTCCTGCCCGTCCTCCTTGGTCCTCAGCAAAAGGGCTTCTCGTTCAGAGACCTTCATGCCAGCCCAAGCTGCACACCTGAGCCCTTTACCTCCCTGACTACAAGTGTAGCACAAGGCAGGGCTCGCTGGACCCGGTGCAGCTGAGCAGACAGGGCACCAAGGCACACGCCCGTCCCAGGCCACATCCCAGCCTGGGTTTCCAAGCCTCTCCGGAGGGCTTTCATGTGATGCCCCGTGACGTCAGAGGATGTGGGCGTCTGCCAGCTCATTTCACGGACGGGGCGGTCTGGAACCCACGTGCAGCAGCTTTGATGCCGGCTCTTCCCGATTACAGATGTGGATCCAGCTGCTGTACGGCGCCTGCTTCTGGTGGCTGTTTTGCTATGCGGTCGATGCCTACCTGGTGATCCGGAGATCGGCGGGACTGAGGTATTCAGAGCAAGCCAGCTGGCTTCTGCCCTAGTTTGTTGCCTGAGGGGAGGTTGGAGACACCGCTGAGCGCTCCATCTCTGTACGGCAGACACAGCTGATCAGAACCTTTCAGCTGACCCCTCCACCGAGAAACATCTGTGCCAGCTCATTTTTGTAAAAGGCTGAAGGCACAATCGAAATATCGAGGATTTCTCCGGGTGCCCCCTACCAAGAAAAAAACTGAGGATTTTAAAACCCTGAAAGCAGTATTTCAATAAATTAAATATTTGGCACAGGACAAAGACTTAAAAAAAAAAAAAAAGAATTGGCATGAAAATAAAAAATTCTGATGGTATCTAAAGGTTTAGGAAAAAAGTTCTTAGATGTATGTATTGATACAGTACGCTAAATACGGAGCCCAAGAGTTCTGGAGCTGCCAGGGGCTGCCTGGGAGGAACCCAGGAAGGGTTAGTGCCTTGGTCCTGGTGTGTTCAAATTCCTGCCCCGTCACTCACTAGCTGTGTGACTGTTGGCAAGTTGCTGAACCTCTCTGGACTTCCGTTTTCTCGGCTGTAAAACAGTACCCACCTCAGGAGGTTCCTGGGAACAGTCAATGTGATAGTACCCGTGGATGGTTATGGATGGCGCCTGGCACATAGCAGGCGCTCAGTAACTGGGAGCTGGGGTGGAGCTGGCATGTGCACGTTATGGAGGAGACAGAAACACAGAGAACCTGCGTGCCAAAGAGAAGCAGGAGGGCACGGCGGATGTCCTGGTCTCCTGGCTCCGGGCCCAGGAAGGATGTGACCCCGACCAAGTTCGTGGTCCACTTCCATTAGGTCCCCTTTGCACGGAGCCCTTGTTTGCTTTTTTTCTTTTTAAATAGCTTTATAAAGTTCATCTGTTTAAATGTATAAAATCCATTGTTTGTGAGCATATTCACAGAATTGTGCAACCATAACCATTATTTGGTTTTATGACGTGTTATTCATCCCCCAAATGTCTGTACTGGTTACTAGTCATTCCCCATTCTTCCCTCTCCCGCAGCTCCTGGTAACTTCACATCTACTGTCTGTCTCTGGATTTGCCTGTTCTGGACAGTTCCTGTAAATGGAATCATACAATATGTGGCGTTTTGTATCTGGCTGGTTAAACTTGGCCTGTTATTTTCAAGGTTTATCCATGTTGTGGCACGTATCAGTACTTCATTCCTGTGCGTTGCTGAATAATATTCCATTGTTTTGCTATCTGCATTTTACCCGTTTATCAGTCACTGGACTTTTAGGTTGTTTCCATTGTTTTGACTGTTAGGAATAATGCTGCAATGAATATTTGTACGCAGGTGTTTGTGTGGACATATGTTTTTGCCATATACTTATGGGTATACACCTTGGGAGTGGAATTCCTGGGTCATATAGTAACTCTGTATAACCTTATAAGGCACTGCTGAACTGCTTTCCAAAGACTGTACCATTTTACCTTTGCACCAGCAATGTTTAATGGTTCCAGTTTCTCCATATCCTTGATAACAACACTTGTTTTCTGTGTGTTTGTTTGGTTTTTTAAGATTTTAGCCATCCTACTGTGTGTGAAGTGGCATCTCATTGTGGTTTTGATTTCCCTGATGACTAATGATGTTTAGCATCTTCTCATGTGCTTATTGGCCATTTGTGTACTTTCTTTGGAGAAATAGCTCTTCACTCCCTTTTTCCAGTTTTTAATTGGGCTGTTTGTCTTTTTATTATTGAGTTACAGGAGTTCTTTATATATTCTGGATATGAGTACCTCATTAGATATATGATTTACAAATACCTTCTCTCATTCAGCAGGTTGTCTTTTCACTTACTTGTCGGTATCTTTTGAAGCATAAAAGTTTTTAATTTTGATGAAATCCAGTTTTTCTGTTTTTTTCTCTTATTTCTTGTGCTTTTGCTGTCATCTAAGAAACCATTGCCTAACCCGAGGTCACAAGGATTTATACCTTTGTTTCCTTCTAAGAGTTTTATAGTTTGAACAATTTTATTTAGATCTTTGAATTAATTTTTGTGTGGAGGTGAGGATAGGTCCGCCTTTATTCTTTTGTAGGTGGATATCCAGTTGCCCCAGCACCACTGGTTGAATAAATTCACTTTTAAAACCAACGTGAGTAACCAAATAAAGACCATATTAAGGCTATAGACTACACTGGGCAATCTTAGTGAATCACCACTCTAAAATCCTTGGTATTCCTTAGGTATATCACATCATCATTCACTTTGTCTCTCTGGCCTGAAATTTAGTACTTGCTTCATTTTTGGGTTTCTTTCTTCTACCTTTTTGCCTTAGTTCCCAAGCTCTTACACATCTGTACAAAACCGAGGTATACTTGGTTGTGAAAATTCTGTAGGGGAGATAGTTAAGGTTAAAGGCTGCCAACCAGGTATATCAGTGAGAATTAGTTTTGGCTACATAGAATACATAAAACAGTAGTGACTTAAGATAGGAATTTCTCTTTCACGCTAAAAGAGGCCAGAGGTGGGCAATCTAGGGCTCTTATGATGGAAATCAGGGACCCAAGCTCCTTCTCTCTTTCTGCTCCACCATTCTATTATGTGACTTCCATCCTCAAGGTATCATGGCCCAGAATAGCTGCTGGAGCTCCAGTCATCACATCAACATTCCAGAAAACAGGAAGGAGGTAGGGGGCAATGCAAAAGGGGCCTGTTGTCCCCTGAGCCAGATCCCTTTACGCAGGGAGCTGTTTTAAGCAGGCCTGTTGTCCATGGGAGTTTTACACAACAATAACATTTTCATGTTATTGGCCAGAACTTAGTTTTCTGGCCACACTTAGCTGTAAGAGAAGGTAGGAAATATAGTTGGTTATCCAAGCGTGCTGCTGCTCTGCATGACATCCAGGTTCTGTTACTGAGGAAAAAAGGGAGAATGACTTTGCGTAGGCAGCGAGCAGCATGAGGAGACCTTGTCCCTGACGCTGAGTGCAAGTGTGATGGTTCCCTCACTCAGTTTGGGAGGGATCGGAGCTATGACACAATTACAGGTCTCACAGACCACCAGTTAGTTGTGGAGATAAGAGGGACCTTGGAGCACTGAACAGAAGCTAGAAGAGTATGTCTCCTGCTGTCATAGGAAATGCACCTCCACCCGTGAGGGACTGGAGTTGGACAGGGCTGTGTGACATCTCTCTGGACCCGGAGGACAGACAGAGCCCTCAGAAGCCAGGACAGGCAATCAGGAAGCCCTCCTCACACCCCGGCGGGTGTTTGGAATTCATCTTGGAGCTTGGCGTTAGGATAGGCAGAAGTCTGCGATGTGCAGGGGCTAGAGGACGCCAGGCTTCCAGGGACCCGCCCATCAAACAGGAGGCCGCCCTCCAGGGATGCCAAACGTCCAGATGCCTCCCAAGGGCAAGAGCCAGGGCAGGGTTCCAGGGCTAGGAGGACCGCCGGGAGTGAAGTGGGCTCTCCCATCAAACAGGAGCGGGCACACAGCAGAGAAATAAGACGGGTGCTCTGTAGCCACGGAGACCCAGCCGCGCCCTCGTGCCTAGCAGAAGTCACGCTTCCCAGGGTGAGGTCGCTGAGGGGCCGGCCCTGGGTGGTTTAGAGCCAGAGCTGAGCGTGTGGGTCCAGAAGCCTCCGGAGCCCCTCTCTGAATCGCCAGCTTGTTTCCAGAGCCGAGGGTGGAGTGGATTCTGTAGATGGCAATGAAGAGCCTGCAGCTGGTGGAGAGGGGTCCCGAGGAATTCCCAGGCAGGGGGCCAGACTTCTCCGGTATGGCTGGATTAAACTCCACATACCCTTCTAGATCCTTCCAGCATTTAGCTGTTTCCTTTGGCGCGGGAGAATTTTCCCTAAGAAATGTCATTAAGGCAGATTGAAAGTTAACATGTAAACGGCCTCTTGGGCTCCAGGTGCGGGAGACTCACGTTTTAACCATGCCGGCAGGCACCTGAGATCCCGGGAGCAGCTCTGCTTGCCCTAAGAAAAGGAGAGTGTGAGAGCAAAGAGGGTCTGGGTGGGGGGGGGGGACCTTCGCGTGCCTGCACGTGAAAGCTGGCTTGCCGTCACAAAAAGGGACGAGGGTCTTCAGCCGGGGCTGCTCCCGATCGATCCATCGCGGCCACATGGGTGTGGCTTTCTGGCTGTATCGGTTATTGACGTGGCCGCCGCCTGGGTCCTGCGGCCCGGGTCTGACTTCCTCCCCTCGCGGGCATTTGGGGCCGGCGGTGGTGGGGGGAACCGAGGGCCGGGCTTTGGGGAGCGCGAGCTGGCCTCCCCTCCCACCCAGGAGATGACACCAGCGGCTCCCTGCAGCCCAGGCTTGGCGTCTGGAACGCAGATGCCACCCCGCCACAGCCCAGCCCCTGCACAAAGCTGCTCCTTAGTTTCCTGAGTGTCCTGCAAAGCCTGTGACTTCTGGGCAGGACAGACCCCCACGCGCTCCCGAAGCCAGACGGTCAGGGAAGGGCTGCTCCAGAACCAGCAGTGCCAGGGGAGGCGAAGGTGCAGCCGCGTCCGCGTGGCCGCCCAGTGGGCCAGCTGTGCCGTGGTTCCTCCCTGAAGCATGCCCTTCTGGGCCATCTCTTTTCCCTCCTGTCTCCTTGTAGAAGGGCGCCCTTCACCCCATCCCTGACCACGCCCTTTGTCCCCACGGCGGATCCGCAGGGTTAAAGTCCTGATGGGCCAGGGGTTGCACTCTCTGCCAGGCATCTGGCAGAGGGTTTTTTGTGGTTTTTTTAAAATTTATTTTATTTATTTATTTTTGGCTGTGTTGAGTCTTCGTTGCTGCACGCGGGCTTTCTCTAGTTGCAGTGAGCAGGGGCTACTCTTTGTTGCGGTGCGCGGGCTTCTCATTGTGGTGGCTTCTCTTGTGGCGGAGCGCGGGCTCTAGGCGCACGGGCTTCAGTAGTTGTGGCACGTGGGCTCAGTAGTTGTGGCGCACGGGCTCAGTAGTTGTGGCGCGCAGGCTTAGTTGCTCTGCGGCATGTGGGATCTTCCCGGACCAGGGCTCGAACCCGTGTCCCCTGCATTGGCAGGCGCATTCTTAACCACTGCGCCACCAGGGAAGTCCCATCTGGCAGAGTTTTGAGTGACAGTGGGCATCTCTGAGGGAGCAGCCCCGGGCCCCGTCCCGTTGCACAGAAGAGGCAAACGAAGGCTGTCTTGGAAGAGCGAGGTAGCTCTGCACGGGCTCAGGTGGTCCGTCGTCCTGACCCACCTGCAAGGCTGGCTGCCTCGAATCTCTCGGGGGACAGGCTGGGGTGCGTGGGAGCACAGAGATGAGGATGGAGAGGGTGACGATGAGAGAATTTGAACTATGCAGGGAATGGGGGGTAGGGGGACAAGAGAGGAAACCTCCCCGCTCTCCTGGAACGTCGAATAACCACCCATTTCTCAGAGACCTTCCTCTTGGTTTGGACTGAGCATTAAGACGCTTGCATATTAGGTACGGAGGTGACTTCAGGAAGGACAGAGGCCAGGAGCTGCTTGCTTACTGGGGGAGCGAGGCACTTAGGAGGAATTATGAGGTACCCGTGCCTCGCTCCTCTCAATCTTTTATTTATTTATTTAGTTAGTTAGTTAGTTGCGCCAGGTCTTAGTTGTGGCTCACCTGCTCCTGAGTCGCGGCATGCGTGCTCCTTAGTTGCAGCAGGCGGGCTCCTTAGTTGCGGCTCACGGGCTCCTTAGTTGTAGTATGCAGGCTCCTTAGTTGTGGCATGCGAACTCTTAGTTGCAGCATTCCCCGACCAGGGATCGAACCCGGGCCCTCTGCAGTGGGAGCGTGGAGTTTTAACCACTGTGCCACCAGGGAAGTCCCCTCCTCTCAATCTTGAAAGCCTTAGGTTGAGGGAAAGAAGCCAGACGCAAAAGGCCACGTCGTGTATGATTCCCCTTAGATGAAATGTCCAGAATAGGCAAATCCATAGAGACAGATGGTAGATGAGTGGTTGCCAGGGCTGGGGGCACAAGCATGATGGGGAAAGACCACTGAATGGGTCCGGGTTCCCTTTTGGGGGGATGAACATGTTTTGGAACTGGATAGAGGTGGTGCTTGCACGGCATTGTAAGATGTCCTGAATGCCGCTGAGTTGCTCATTTTAAAATGGTGAGTTTGATGTTATATGAATTTCACCTCAATCAGAGGAAAAATAAAAACCTCACAGGCAAAATCAGGCAGCTGTTTGCCAAGGGTTTGCTCTGTGTGCATCTTCCTGCCGCTCGCGGAGCTCGGGGCTTGCTCAGCGCTGGACCTCAGGCGTGGCAGCCCCTCTGCTCCTTCCTCCCCCGGTACCATCCTGCTCCTTCCTCCCCCGGTACCATCCTGCTCCTTCCTCCCCCGGTACCATCCTGCTCCTTCCTCCCCCGGTACCATCCTGCTCCTTCCTCCCCCGGTGCCATCCTGCTCCTTCCTCCCCCAGTACCGTCCTGCTCTACCACATGATGGCCTGGGGCCTGGCCGCACTGCTCTGCGTAGAGGGAACATTCATGCTGTACTACCCTTCCGTGGCCAGGTAAGCCGGGCTCCCAGCAAGCCTGCTCCCCCGACGCCTGCACCCCCCCCGCCTCTCTTGCAGGAGACGCCCGGGCGCTGACCCCGAGCGGGCGGGCAGGCCAGCGTCCTGGATCCGTGCAGCTGAGAGCACAGTGGGTGGCACCTTGAGTTAGCGTCCTGCCTCTGCCTGTCCCGTGCGTGTGGGTCGGTGCTGTGCGCGGTGTGGATGCAGAGCTGGGGGCACGGCTCCTGCGTACCAGCCTGTGTGCCAGCCTCCAGGCCTGTCCCCCTCCAGACGGACGCAGCCTTCCCCTGCCCACTGTTTATTTTTCATTCTTCAAACCGGCTTCCTCTGGGCGAGCAGGTGAGTTGAACATCCCAAGAATGAGTCGGAGATGGCTGGAAGACACAAAGGGTCGCTCGCTCTTGACGAGCTTATTTTAAGCCTCTGCTGTCTGCACTTTCTCACCTCTCTCCATCCTGTGCTGTTCTGAACACAGACACTGGGCGATGTGGCCTCTGAAATTGTCTCAGGCATTTCTTCAAGTTTAAAATCCCATCCGTGCAACCATTTGTAAAGACTCAAGGTCCCTCCAAGGATATACACTCTAATTTTCCATGGAAAACTGAAAAACAGAGGTTGGACATTGTCTCTTTGTCTGTGATTTCAGGACGGTGTACACCCGGGATCAGCACAGCACAGCCCTCAGGACAGATCCGGCCCTCTGCCTGCTTTTGTAAATAAAGCTTTATTCGCACACAGCTGTGCCCATTTGTGTATGTATGGTCTATGGCCGCTTTACACATTAGAGCTGAGTAGTTTTGACAGAGGCTGTGAGGGTTCTGAAGGCTAAAATATTGACTATCTGCTCCTTTACAGAAAAAGTTCTCTGACCTGTGGTGTAGACCGTTTCTGCCCCTTCTTTTTCAATTTCTTGTAGCCACTCACTCAGATGTCTCCACGTTGGTGTTGCTTTGTTGACAGTGACTACTCCCAGGCCTCTGTGTAGATCCCTCCAAACAGCCCACTGTCCCCAGGAACCCGAAAAGGACAAATACAGAGTTAGCAGCTGGTGCAGAGGGATGCGCTTAATTGGAAAGGGAGTTTTTATCTCTGGCCTCCACCTGTGGGATCCTGGGGACGTTGCGTCTGAGCGTGAGGGAGCCATTGCTGCAGGGCACTCAGGAGCGCCAAGGTGCCCCGCGGTCTCCACGAGGCCGCCCCCCTGAAGCATCTCCATCCTTCCTTATATCCATCCTCAGAGCCCACGACGACCCAGAGCCCTTGGCGCTCTGCAGGCTCCCACCCTCTCTCATTTGTTCCTAACGTTCAGCACCGGCATCCGAATCTCATCTCTTCCTCCTTTTGTTTCCCTTTCTCCCCTCAAGCCCTTCCAGACCATAGTTTAGCTTTCACAGCTGAAGAGGAAAGCTTCTGTTAAAAAGAAGGTAGCAACACAACATTGTAAGTCAACCATACTCCAATAAAATACGGCTTTCAGGGTAAAAACCAAAACACACAAACAAAAAAACAAAAAGAAGGCACCATCCTCAGGTGGTATTGTCATCCTTAAGGCAACAAAGATGGGCACTGCATTTTTCTTACCTGTTTTCATTCATTTTCAGCCACTTTCCCCTCTGGTGTGAGCACTTCACACATATGAAAACGAGAACACTAGCATTTTTCTCGTTCCACCTTCCGTGGCCACAGGAGCTGTTCCCTCCTCTGCCTTTCCACCCCGTCTGGGGTCGGGTCTGGGCAACACCCCCTTTGCTTTGGATTCTCTGCTCCTCTTTGCCATTTTCCTCTACACTATGTGTTTGTTAACTGATAGCCCCGACCTTGGTAACATACCTGTGTGTGGCACTCCACCGTGTCCTGTGGCGACGGATGATTCTCAAGACCCATCAGTAGAAATCCTGGTCCTTCTCCCTGAAAAGAACCAGTGAAATGATTATCTGTCACCATGAGAACAGATATCCTGTGCAGCGTGAGGCTTGGGTATTTTGAGTTGGTCGAGGACAGAGCTTGGATCTTATTCGTGATGTCAGCCAGGCTTAGCACGTATGTAGAAAGTGCTGAAAACCAGCTGGTTCATAGAATGCCTTTGTCTTGCTTGAAAGACAAGTGGGGGGAGACCCACTTGTTTGAGAGACCCAGCGGGGGAGTTGGGGGGCGGGAATCCACCACCCCAGAGAGCCTTTTCCTCTCTTCACCTTTTCCCAGCAGGGAACTTTAAAAGCTCCCTGATTTACGAGACAAGCAGAACCATGATGGATCCTCCTTTTTCTTCTGTGATTTATCGCTTGTCCGCAGACGTGAGACATGAGTCAGGTTTCCTTCGGGCAGAGTCAGAAGTCGATCTGTGTCTTTCCCTCTTCGATCTGGTCCTCTTATCTCGACTTGCAGATAAGTCGGCGCATCTCAGGCAAAGCCCCGTTTTTTCCCCGAGAATGACCCGGCTTTCCTCCCTCAGGTGTGAGAGGGGTCTGGAGCATGCCATCCCCCACTACGTCACCACGTACTTGCCTCTGCTGCTCGTCCTAGTGGCCAACCCCATCCTGTTCCGAAAGACAGTGACTGCAGGTAAACCACGGGGAAGTTCTCTGGGGGCCAGGCCACGGCTACGGCCCCAGGCCACGGGCTCTGATCATTGTCTGGGACCACGGACCTCGTTTGTCATCCTCCAGAGAGGAGCAGAATACAGCTGGGGAAAGTGAGGGGGTTTAATAAACGAGAGGGAGCGAGCCTACTCATTGATGGGCTGTACGAGTTCTTAGCCAACGTCTGCCAGCTCAAAGCCGGGACCAGGGGGCTTTTCACTTCTGTCTGGGCTCATCCTGAGTCTGCCATTGGCGTGCCCCAGAGGACCCGAGTGGCCTTGGAAAACTGCGGAGGGGAGATGGGAGCGGGAAAGGAAAGGGCAGCCGAGGGGAAGGGACGGATGTGGACTGAGCCGTCCTGGGAGCCTGGGCCCTCCCGTGATGTCTGGGCCTGTGTCTTCTCCCACTTGGGCAGTAAACAGGAAGGAGAGCACAGGAAGTGAGTCAAATGCATCAGGAAGAACTGGGTGAGAGGGATCTTGTGAGTCAGCGGAATGCACTGGACAGACCTCCGGGCCAAGGCAGGGGACCTGCATTCCAGCCCCCATCCCATCCTCAAGGAAGCGTGCCCTGGGGCAAGTCTCCAGGCCCCTCATGCCGCCCTGTGGGTCCCTCACGGGCAGAATGAGAAGAAAGAAACACACCTTAACAGAAGGGTCACTTGAGGATCAGCTGTGGGTTGTAGAACTTTAACCCAAGTGAAGTGCTCTACCACTAGGGAGAGAAAAATCGCTGCAGCTCTTTGGATCTCTCTTTGCATATCTGCATTTAAAACTAGTGTGCTGTACACCTGAAACTAACACAACATTGTTAATCAACTATACGCCAATAAAAATTAAAAACAAAAAACCCCTCCCCCCAAAAAACTAGTCTATTAAATATAGCTTTTTGTTTTTTTAACAAAATTGCATTAAAAAATAGTGATTTGATTACATCAAACAAATGAAAATGACTTATAGAAAAAAGACTGGAAAGAAATACACTAAGATGGTAACAACGGTTGTCTCTGGGTGAACTATGGGTTATCAAGTCTTTCCTAAAACTTTTTTATATTTTCCAACTTGTCTGCAAGGATAAATGTCAAATCTTTCAACAATTTAAAATAGTGAGCATGCATTATTTTTATAGTAAAAAATACAAACCGTAAACAAATATGGTTCCCGAACTAGTAAAATCCAGATAAAACCCAGAGTGTAGTTAACAGCACTGTACCAGTGTTGATTTCTTCATGGTGACCAGTGTGACTGTGGTTGTGTAAGATGTTAAGTCTGGGGACAGCTGGGTGTCGGGAACTCTCGGTACTGTCTTTGCAAATCTTGTGTAAATCTAAAGTGATTTCATAGTAAACGTTTAAAAACTCTATATTCCCGTGCGTCTCCGAGAAGTCCCAGGTGGAGGTAGTGAGGAAAGCATGGCCGGGTCTTGCTGGGCTTCACGCGCTCCTGGTTGTGCTGCTGAGCTCCCATCTGCTTTACTGCCCTTCCTTTGCACGCGGGAAACGTAAATAATGAAATTACGTGCTGTTCCCCTCTGCTCTTCACAGTGGCCTCTTTACTAAAAGGAAGACAAGGAGTTTACACGGAGAACGAGAGGCGGATGGGAGACGTGATCAAGACCCGATTTTTCAAAATAATGCTGGTTTTCATTATTTGGTAACCTTTCTTCTTTTTTTAAAACTCTCGCTGGGAAGGGAAATGCAAACCGCCTGTCATTTGCTTTTCCAAGTGTGACCTGAAAGTTCCAAAGGGAAGCGTCTTTGGAGAGGAAATTTTTAAAACTTGTGCTACGTGCCTTTGGAGGAAATGCTTGCGAGACAGGAAGGCAAGTCTACCATCCGTGAACTTCTGGAAGGATATTCACATCTACTCAAACTATATAAAAAGCCCTAAGAATGAAAAGTCCCGAGTTTAGTTTTGATGCATCCCAACCATATGCCTCCGGAGTTTTGTCCCATTGCTAGGGTTAGCATTCAAATCAAGTGCCTTCTAAATCCACCCATTTGCAGCAGTCTTTTTTTTTTTTTTTTTTGCCGCACAGCATGTGGGATCTTAGTTCCCCGACCGGGGATCAAACCCGCACATCCTGTAGTGGAAGCGTGGAGTCCTAACCACTGGACCACCAGGGAAGTCCTTGCATCAGTCTTGACACCAGGATTCCTGTATCTGACAAGATAATAGGGCAAGGGCCCATCTTTAGTGTTATGACTCACCGCTCAGGCAAGAAGGGTAGAGTGGGACTTCCCCGGCGGTCCAGTGGTTAGGACTCCGCGCTTCCACTGCAGGGGGCATGGGTTCCATCCCTGGTTGGGGAACTAAGATCCCACAAGCTGCGTGGCACGGCCAAAAAAATAAAAATAATTAAAAAAAAAGAAGGGTAGAGAGCAATCTTCCTGTCCTCAACTGTCCACCCCCCCCCCATTCCCCCTAACCGCCCCCCCCCCCCCACAGGTGTCGTGCCCCAGCGTTTCAAGTGGGTGTGCTGGGCATAGGCCTGTAACCAATGCAAAATCGACTGGAATCAGGAAACACTTTGCTGTGGTGAAGCAATGCTTCGCAAGACAGAGCACGCCTTTGTGGGGTTAATAATTGATCTGATGTGGGGAGGTTTGTTTGGACAGTCTCCTGCGAGAGACGTAAATTAGCTCCTTCTAAAAATACACTGACCTTGTGGTTTCAAACGTCACCTCCCTGCCAACAATAACCTCAAAAAATTCAAACATAAAATGTCAAGATTTGTTTTGGTCTCCATCAAAACGTTAGCTTACTCTTAAGAGGAAGGATGAACTCTGGGTTATTTGACATGTGCTAGAACCTTCCACCTGATGTGGTGTTGAGTGCGACCATCAGAAGCATCTGTTGGTCTCTGCTTTGGGCTGAGAGGGGTGGCATCTCTTACGTCAGATTCTTGGTGTGCTGCGTCCTCCTTGCCGCTAAGCAGGCACTGCCCCCGCCCCAGGACTTCTAGGTCTCGGTAGGCATGGTCCCTGGCCCCCAGCGTAAAAAATGAATTATGTCACATGTTCTCTTCACCTGTGGGCCGTTTTCTTTCTAACAGTTGGGTGTCGAATATCATCAATGAAAGCCTTTTATTCTATCTTGAAATGCAACCAGATATCAATGGAGCCTCTTTGAAACAGGTCAGAAATGCAGCCAAGACCACGTGGTTCATGATGGTAGGTCCATCTTAATTTAAAATGTTCTTCCTAAAGAAAAAAAAAAAAAAAAAGGGATAAAACCACTCAGAAGTATGATCTATATGTTATTTAAATATGCAGGGAGTTGAATAGGTTCCTGGGATGCTTACATCTGGCCTTGGTCCACGAGCTAGCTATTTTCATTCAGTGTTGGGATCGTTATTAAATGGATATGACTCTGGTAAATCAACTTGGCAAGTGAATCAAACCTTCCAGGCAGATTTAAAATATCAGGGAATTTCTCTTGAAGAAATGTTTCAGACTGAAAAAACCATAGGGATGTAGGTATTGCTTATAACATTATCTGTAATTATAAAGCATTATAGGTAACCCAAATTGTTTTAAATGAAAGGGAATGGTTAAGTTAATGATGGTCTTTGATCTTGAGGAATGTTCTGCCGATGTTGAAGATGACAATGTAAAAAAATGACAATTGTGAAATCTAGTGTTAAGTGGAAAATGCAAGATCTAAAAATTATACTGATTTCAACTACCTAGTAACACGTGTATGAAAAAATATTGGCGAGAAATACACAAAATCATAATAAGGTGGAAAGAGCATGGGTAGTTTCCCTCAATGTTTTCATTATACTGCATTTCCAAGTACAAAAATCCATACGCGAGCTGTTAGTGGAGAGATGCACGGTGCCCTACACAGAATTAAAATTTATGTTGCTTCAGAGTCGGGGGAAAGCTGATTCAGGAGGCTAAGACCAGCATTAGCTGCCTCCACCCCTGCCTGTGCTGTGGTCACGTGCAGGGACCACACGCAAGCAAAGTTTCCTAGACTGTTAGGCTCAGGCGCCTTTGTGCGCTCACATCCTGCCAGGGGCGCGAGGGGCAGGGCCCCGAGTCCCTGCAGGAGAGCACGGCCACGGGCCAGAGGTGACACAGCCCTGCTGGGCCGCCCAGGGCCTCCCCTCTCCCGCCCCCCGCCTCTGGTCTGACTCAGCTCCTCTCCCCACCCCACCTCCTCTGTCTTCAGGCACCTTTGAGGGCCCAGCACCTCCAGCCAATCTCTGTCTCGCCCCACACCAGCCAGTGGGGCAGGTCGCAGTGAGGCCAGCCCAGCGGGCCCCGAGTCACCCTGGGACCACCCAGTGCTCTGATATCCACTGTCCCACCGTGACTCACCCCTGTCTCTCTGTCCTCCCTGCCAGGGGATACTGAATCCAGCCCAAGGGTTCCTGCTGTCCCTGGCCTTCCACGGCTGGACAGGCTGCCGGCCGGCTTTTCGGGCTCCCAGGAAGGAGATCCAGTGGGAATCGATGAGCACCTCGGCCGCCGAGCGGGGTCCCCCGTCCCCGAAGGGCTCCTGTGAGGCCCGGGCGAGCCCCGCTGCCGGGAAGGAGGTGCGGGCCGGCGGGCACACTTCCGACGAGGCCTTGAGCCTGCTGTCTGAAGGTAAGAGCCCCTCCACCAAGGCGGGCAGACGGCGGGGCCCCTGGCTCCCCTGGAAATGCTTTATAAACGGCGAGGTGGCTGGTGCATAGGATCCGTCCTGATGTCTGGAACCTGCTTCAAGGCGAGAATGGAAAGTGACAACGTTAGTCTTGCATCTCATCCTCCTCCTCTCCTTTTACTACGACAGTGGTACCTTTCCTCTGGTTATTAAGCACCGTAGCATTGTAATAATTATAACTGGCTCCACCTTGGGCTGGATGGCATTTTGAATATGAGATAAATTGCCACTTCAAACCTGTCGCGAGCGTTTGCTGTAAGACAATGAATGGTACAACCTGACCTCTGTAGCTTTTAGTTGCAGCTTGGTTTGTCCACCTCATTCGGGGACATTTAAGATAACACGCTGGTCGTCTGGTGCTGGCTCTTCTGATCTATCCTTTTCACTTCAAGACTCTAGCACTGTGGTCCTCAGATTGGTCCTCTTTTTAAGCTCCTGTTGAATCTGATTTGGGGTTATGTCTATTAACCCAGCTGATAAGGAGGAAGAAAGTATCAGTTCAAGGCCCAAATAATGTTTCTCTAAAGATTGCCATCTACTAAACCTATTACATACATTTTATATTTATATATTCATGCATACTATTTATATATATAAATAAACCTATTATATGTACTTTTCATTAAACAGACTGTAACCTTATAATTTATCATTTGCTCTGTATTCTGAATTTACTATTACAAAAAGTTCATTTATATTCTAATCAAGATTGGTAATGAGAGAAAATAATCGCTAGACCTATGATCCTTATTCCTTACTAAATCTCAGGGACTGTCATGGTTATGATAGCTGATTAATTTTACCGTCCCTGGTCTATGCAGATCTTTATTCCCTTGAAAGATTCTTCTTGAGCAGACATTTTGCTGTTAGCATTGAGTAACAAGACTGGAAATTCTTTACAAGAAGCGGACACATGTTTGCAGCACCTCCTCTGGGGGTCAGGGGGTTGATTCCCACAGATGCTGCTTGGGGAGGAGGCCACCCCACACCCTCCTTCTGTCCCCACTGAGGCCCTGAAGCCCCTCCCTCTTCCCACTTTATTACACTGGGGCTGGTTGAAAACGCTTTTAACCAGAATGCATCACTCTGCGGCCCATGTACCATCTTGCACTCATGCTTGACCACTGCACGTGGTAAGGGCCCAATAGTCATTTGTAATAATTATGTTAAATTACACATTTTTGATGGGAAATTAGTTCTAAAAGGCCTAAGAGTAATTAATTATAAGATGTAAAGACTTCTTAGACATAAGATTTAAAGAATTCTTAGTAACATAAGAGTTGGGGTACTGTGTCAAATGTATCTCAAAAGAGCTGGGGAAAAAAAGAGCTGAGATCTTCTTAACCATTTTTTTTAGTAAGACTTTGTAATGAGTAGGCACTTTCTTTGCATAAAAGCAACATTTGTCAAGCTTGTTAGAAGCAGGGTGGCACATGGCCTCAGTATAAGGAATGGACTTGCTACGCAGGAGCCATGATCATAACCTCCAGGAAGGGCTCGTGGCTCCTGGGCGCAGGACTGTCCATCTGGGCCTCCTCCAAGTGAGCTGAGGACTAGCCCTTCCTGCAAATCTCACTTAGTATTTCTTGACCTCTAATAGGGTGCCAACGACAGTGATTTTCATGAGATTAAATAGATCTTTGTGCTATGTGCTTAAATAGTGCTGGGACACAGAGGGCATTCCATAAATGCTAACTCTAGTAAGCATACATAAGTCCCATTACATATTCATAACCTGAGCGGAGACATGGAGCAAATGTTGGCGAGATATAGAATGAAAGAG
This sequence comes from Balaenoptera ricei, assembly GCF_028023285.1. Lineage (NCBI taxonomy): Eukaryota > Metazoa > Chordata > Mammalia > Artiodactyla > Balaenopteridae > Balaenoptera > Balaenoptera ricei. Next base: position 7,236,316 of record NC_082660.1, on the reverse strand, counting down.
TCCATGAAAATTCCCAATCTGCGTTTAAAGTGTGAAGGCAGAGCAATCTGGGCTAACGATGTGGATACATGTCAGGAAACAAGCCCGGGGCAGAATGACCCCCACGCGGGAGACTCCTGTTCTTATACCACAGGCTGTATACGCTGCTGCCAGAACCCTCAGGAAACGGCAGCCTAACGTCTACAGTGGTAATCTTGGAAATGAGATACGGCTGGCTTGGTCTTGGGCTGTTTCCTTTCTCCTCCTTTCCAGCCACTTTGCTTTTAGTCTCTTTAGTAAAGGTAGGGAGCTACTCATAATACAGAAAGTACTATTACATGTGGGAGAAAAGCCCAGAGATACAAACTCGAAGCAGTAAATACAATTAGGCTTCTCCCTGTTTGCATTGGTTAAGGTGAAGCTTGACTGGTTTATCATATCCTTAAGCCTCTATCTACTATGTTAGGATTCACTTCGAGGCCAACAGGCTTACACTGAGCCTCCGATAGGAAGTATCTGACGTGGTGTCTGGCACTTACTAGGTACTTGACATAAGTCAACTGAGTTTGAACAAATATTCATCGAGCCTCTGCAATATGGTCAACAGAATTTTAGCTGAGGGGCGGGGGCGGTGTGTGTGGATTGTGAGTGTCCCTGGGAAGTGTCATGTAGGAAACTTGCAAGTATCAGTTAAGTAAAGACAATACTATATTTTATTCTAAAAAGTCTGACGCGTTAAAGGGGCACAGAAAAGGCAGGGCCTCCATGGGTGTTGGCGCATGGGTGAGGGTTTCTGGAGGAGGTCATGTTCAGGCTGGGTCTTGCACCGCAGACTGCAATGGGAGAGGGGGAAGCCCGGAGGACACCCTGTGTGGAGACTCAGGGCAGAATGTCTGCACGTTGTTCAGGGGTGGCCACAGCGTGGGGTTTGTGGGAAGCTGGAGAGGCAGGTCGGGAACAGATAACGAAGGGTTTTTACGGATTCTGCTAAGGAGTTTGCATTTTATCTAGTGGCCAGCGTGAGGCCAGTTTGCATTTTATCTAGTGGCCAGCGCGAGGCCAGTTAAGGTTTTTAAGTGGAGAGATGCACTCAGATTTGCTTGTAGGACTAGCCTAGTGAATGGATGTGGGAGAGTTGATTGGATGATCATGCTTCGTGGCCATGGCAACAGCTAACATTGAGGGGATCTCTGTGTAATTCTCTATGACAACTTCGTTCAAAATGGCATCTTTATGAAGAATCGGAATTTCCCTTGGGACTAAAAGTCAAGAAAAAAGGGTACTTCTCACAAATAAGCAAAAACCTGGTTGGTTTTTATCTGGTGAGCACCAGAAAACCTTAAAATATTATTTCCTCTGTCCATGAGCTTTACGAAGCGTAGTGTCTGATCTCTGGCCCTTCTTTAACAGGGACACTTTGTGTTCACAACGGAAAAGTTCAGGATCTGATGGATACTTTAACCTTATCATTGCCTTCAAGGGTTGGGGGGTGTATTTCTCAGGAGATCTGCTCCCCTAGCCTTCAACGTCACCCTGGACCAGGTTCCCCCAAGCCCCGCCCACCGGCAGGGGGCACGGCTCCGGTGGCAGGGCGGGGCGGCAGTGGAGCTGGGGGCGTGGTCACAAAGGGGGCGTGTCTTAGGCAGAGGCCTGGCGGGGAGGGGCGTTGACGAGAACAGGCCTTCCCTTGCTGTGGCAAAGCAGAGGGGCGTGGCCACAGGGATAGGGGTGTGGCTTGGACAAGATGGACCACAGAGTATAAGGATTGCGTCAGTGGGGTAGGGCCGAGACGCGGGGCATGTGGGGAGGCAAAGAAGGCTGTCGTTAGAAGAGAGCACGTGTAGTGTGTCCACAGGTAGGAAGCTTGCGGCCTCTGCAGAACACAGTGGATGGAAGTGAGGGGGCGTAACTGTATGTCTCTCTCGCACGTCTTTTCTCTCCCACGTCTTTTCTCTCCCCCCAGGTGTCTTTCCCACAATTCCCTGTCTCTCTCACAATACCCTAGTTCTGGCACCATTCTCCCTCACCCACATTGCCCCTTCTCTCCCCTAATCCCTCGTTGTTCCAACAATTCTCCATCCTCTCCCACAACCCCTTGCTTTTCTCACAGTTCTGTGTTTCTCCCACAGCCCCCTATTGCTCCCACAATTCTCTTCCCACAATTTCCCATTTCCTGCCACAATTCTGGATTCTTCATGGTTTCTCACAAACCTGTTGTCTTCTACAGTTCCTTTTGCTACCGCGTTCCACCACTCCCCCAATTCTTTTTCTCGGAGAGATTTCTGTTCTCCAGCATAATTCCTTCTCTCTGACAATTGCCCGTCATCTGCCACAGTTCTCTCTCTCGCAATGCCTCTCTTCCACAACGGCCAGTCTGCCCCACAGCACTCTTTTCCCCGTAATCCTCTGTTCTGCCTGGCAATTCCGTATCTCCTGCCCCCCACCAAGTTTCTGCCGTTTCCCACAGTACTCTTTCTCCCACCATTGCGTCTCCCCGACATCTCTTTATCCTCCATCACAGTTTCACACCTCCCCAAATTGCCTGTTGTCTCCCGCACTTCCCCCTTACCGTCCCCATTTCTCTGTTCTGTCTCAAACACCCCATTCTTTGTCTGCGATTGTCTCTGCCATCACTTGCCCCTCCACGTAACACCAGGTGGCGCCATGGGTCGTGTTTGCCAGGGGAGTGTGGGAGGGAACACACCCCAGGGCCTCCAGCTCTGTCGGGCCGGCTGCACCCAGCTGAACACCTTGAAGGGGACGCAGGCCCAGGGGTTGCACGCTCTCCATGGCTCATGCTCCTAACCACCTGGTTGGGTTCCTGATCTAGCGCCTCGAGGCTTTAAGGGATCCAAGAACAACAGCTGAGGGCACCGGAGGCATCCAATATGCCTCCCAAATGTCAGGTCTGCGTGGAGCCGGGACGTTCTCGAGAACCTGCCTGGGCTTGCAAGGCTCCCTGACGGGAGTTGCGAGGAAGGCGCTCGGCCCTTGGGCACTGGGAGGTCGCTGGCAGCTGCGTTTCCTGCATGCACACTCAGATGTGCACACGCACCGATAGAGAGTTAGTCCCTCACCCCCACCACCATGGCCTCTTTGGATTTGCTTCTCAGAGACTTTAAGACCAGACGAGGAAACCCATGGAAAAGCAGACCTGCTGGAAAGCCCAGCTGCAAGCAGCCGGCCAACTCGGCGCAGGCGGGGCTGGGGGCCAGGGGCGCGGGGCGGGTGTGTGTGTGTGTGTGTGTGTGTGTGTGTGTGTTCAGCGGCGGCGCTGGCGTCTGAGGCTCAGGGTTGTCGTGACACACAGGGGTCTCCTCCGTGGAGCCCCGGGGGACGGGCAAGGAAGCAGGAACTCTGAAAAAGGGGGCAGAATATGTCCCAAAGTGTCAGGTCACGGGCCAGACCTTGATCACGAGCCCCCGTGTGACGCTCCAACCCAGAGGCTTTTTGAAAAGACCACAGAAATCGCACACAAGTTCCCAAGAGCCCAGGACGCGCTCAGGAACGGCGAGCGACGCCGAGAGAAGCCAGCCTTCGGGAAGCGCCGGTGAACACCTCCGGCCGGCGGGCGGTTCTGGAAGCGGAAGTGGCTTCCCCAGGCGTTTCCAAGCCCACAGCGTGCTGACGGCCTCTCCTTTGTCCCCTAAGTGTCCTCTAAAACTCGGCGTGTGGCTCTTCTTACTCCGGGCTTGTTCCTGCCGGGTTTTATACGTTAGTCTCCATGAGTGCTCTGAGGTGCCTGTGCCATGTCCCACGGGTGTCAAGGCGGTGACCCCACGGTATTTAGCCATTCAACGTTAGCTTATCGTGCCGGGGGCTGGTTGAGGCACTACAGATACCGTGGTGACTAGGGTGGACAAATGCGCTGTCCACTGAGACTCTCCATATAATTATATAATAATTATTATAGCAGCATTTGTGAATGAAAGTCACAAAGAACTGTATAATATTCAAGGCAGCGAGAAGTGCTGCGAAGAAGAACACGTCAAGAGGGGGCAGGAGAGTGGTTTTAGATGGGCGTCCCAGACACCTCCTTGAGGAGGAGGTAACATTTGAGTTGAGACCTGAATGCGGTGTGGGAGTGAGCCATGAGAAAATCTGGAGCGCTTTGCAGGCAGAAAGAGATGTGCAAAGGCCCTGGGGCAGCACTGAGCTTGGATGTAAGAGAAGCATGTACCTGAAGGTTGTGAGTGAGCAGAGGGACAGGAGGGGAGGAGGCTGCAGCCGTCAGCGGGGCCTCTCGGTGGAGGGAGTTGGGATTTGGAGATGTTCCTGAAGGGCAGTCACCTGCCCCATGCACAGCTGAAAAGGCCACCCTCCTCTATGTCTTCCTTTGCTGTATTCCTGACACACACACCCTAGAACCTGGCATCCAGCAGGCAAGCCTGGATATTTGTGGAGTGATATCCGTAGAAAGAACAATTCTGACATCTGTTGCAAAGATCTCCCACACCTTCTAAAGGAAGGCGTGTTGTTGGGATGATTAAACAGACCTCCGGGATTACTCTTTGGCTGGAGTGATGTTTGCTTTCATTCTACTGATTGTTACCTACATCCCTCCTCTTAAATTTTAGTAAGAGGAGTCCTTGGGGCACCTCGTGGCATTGAGAGCAGGTGGCCGGGCGACCCCAGAGCGCTGTTGCCCCCGAGTGACCCCTGGGCAGCTGTGCCCACCGTCACCACAGTGCACTGAGGTCTCGGGCCCCTTAGACAGCGTGTCCCAGGGCTCCGCAACTCCCCCGTGTCAACAGTCTGTTTCCGTTTGGGCTGCAGCATCCACAGGGTTTGGCTGAGATGCCGTGAGCTGCCCAGTGGGGAAGTTTGGAGGAAGGGAGGCGGGGGTGGACCTCCCTTCAGGGAGGTCGTACATCAGCTGCCCCAGATGATTCTGTATGATTTTTGTCCTTTGGAATGATTTAACCACATGCAGGTGAAAGTATCATGTAATTTTCTTTTATAAATACAGACGGTTGTGAAGCTTGTGAAAGACGTTCTCGGACACGGACACCGTCACGTGACAGTCTTTTTTCCTCTCCAGGTTCTGACGCCAGCACAATTGAAATCCATGTTGCAAGTGTGTCCCGCAGCGGAAAGGAGACTGAATCTGTTCCAAAAGCCCAGGGAGACCTGTGAGAGGACGAGACAGAGGTCCAGACCCCGTCTCCGTCCGACTCCACGTTTCTCATCCCTTAGGACTGTGTTCTCGCCTGCAGTCAGCGCACTGCAGAGTGTAGCGTCCCCCCAGATCTCACTCCCATCACCACGTTAGCGTATTCCCCAGGACCCTCTTTGTGGTAGGAGGGACGATCCGTGAGCCTGCGCTTGGGGATGGCAGGGGGAGTCCTTCGAGATCAGACACTCTGCAGCTTCTCCAGACTCTCCACTGACATTAGTTTTTCTGATCGGGCTGTAATGTTAAATGCCAGATGCAGGTCCTTGGAAAAGTTAATAAAGTAGCTGTGTCCGAGCTCCCAGCCTGACTTGGATTCTGTCTGAACAACGCCGCCAGCGAATGCTCTTGAGTCAGATAGTGATGATGCCAAAAGGCCACGAGAAGAGGCAGCAGGACCGACGGGGCACCGGGGAGCAGCTGCACAGCAAGTTCCTTATCCACCACTAGGGGGCAGCGGAGGACAGGCTTGGACCGGCAATTTAGCCCTCGGTCCCCACGTTGTGTTGAGCGATGATTCAGTCTACGGAATCCTTGGGACCGGACTTATGCTCAGATCATTGCCTACGTTTCCATCTTTCCATCAGTTGAAATATAGATTATATATATAAAGTATACATATATAATTATATGGAGAGTTTTCCTTTGATATCCGTGAGAGATTTGTTCTAGGACCCCCACGGATACCAAAATCCACAGAAGCCCCGGTCCTCATCCGCGGGGGGGCCCTGGTCCGCATCTGCGTGTGGTCTTCCGCATCCGCGGGAGCCGCGGGCCGGGGGATGGGCAGTGCAGACGGTCGGCTGTTTATAAAATTTGTATACTATAGATATTGAATATATACATGTGCATATATATATCTGGGGGCAAAAATACTGTACATACTATTCATTGGAGACGCAAGGCACCATTTCCTCAGGACACTGCAGTCAGCTCTGCCATGTGACCCTCGTTTATATCAAGACTAGGACCCCATCCTGCTCTAGCAAAGCTGTCCAGGATGCGTCTGGATTTGTGCTTTTGGAGTCACATGGCCACAGATGGATTCAGACCATCCCGTGACTGTGACCGTGGTACCCAGGGCTGCGTGCTCCTGAAGATGGACCTACGTCACAGCCACCTTGACCCAAAGTGTCCAGCAGGTGTGAAGGAGTTTGAACTTTTCTGGGTGGCATCCGCGTTCTCAGTCTCCGTATCGACATTCCGTCTGCCCCCAGCATCAGAAGCCCGTCCTCTGAGGAGTCCCCGTGCTGAACAAGGCACGGCCTCAACCCCACTCTAGAGCAAAGCTGCCAGCTGCTCACCTCGCCAGGCTCCCCCGCAGCTGGCGCAAGGCACAGGCCTGGCGGAAAATCAGATTCGTGTCCCAAGTCTCAGTGGGAAGCTGGCGCCCAAGGCAAGGGGCCGTGCAGAAGCACTGCTGGAGAGGGGTCGGCAGCTGGCGCGTCTGCTTTGGAAGGCATCCGGGGGGTGTGCTTTCAGGGGCCAGCCCAGCGTCCAGTGTCAAGGTGTGCGCAGCTCCCAGTGCTGTGTCCGTGCCCGGTGTTATGTGTACGGGCTCGATGCTGTGCCCGAACACGGCCCCCCAGCCTGGTTCCCCAGAGATCCCCCCGAGCGGCTCCATGTCCTCCTCATTCATTCCTTCTGGTTTACATCAGCCACAGCCAGTGTCCTCCTCATTCATTCCTTCTGGTTTACATCAGCCACAGCCAGTGTCCTCCTCATTCATTCCTTCTGGTTTACATCAGCCACAGCCAGTGTCCTCCTCATTCATTCCTTCTGGTTTACATCAGCCACAGCCAGTGTCCTCCTCATTCATTCCTTCTGGTTTACATCAGCCACAGCCAGTGTCCTCCTCATTCATTCCTTCTGGTTTACATCAGCCACAGTCAGTGTCCTCCTCATTCATTCCTTCTGGTTTACATCAGCCACAGTCAGTGTCCTCCTCATTCATTCCTTCTGGTTTACATCAGCCACAGTCAGTGTCCTCCTCATTCATTCCTTCTGGTTTACATCAGCCACAGTCAATGTCCTCCTCATTCATTCCTTCTGGTTTACATCAGCCACAGCCAATGTCCTCCTCATTCATTCCTTCTGGTTTACATCAGCCACAGCCAGGTTCGGAAGCTTGCAAGTGAGAACCCAGGCTGCTGTGATCATCTGGTCCAGTCCCCTCAGCAGATGGGGTGTCAGCATCGAAGCTGGCAGGGTGGTTTTGACTGGGATGGAGGCAGAGTGAGAGGGGGAGTGGATACCTTCACGTGGCTACGTGCCACGCCCTAAGCTACACCTGGGCACTGGGGACAGAAATGAGCATCAGAGACAGAGGTGCTATCAGTCACCCGGGGAACAACAAACGAGCACAGCAGATCACGACAGACCACGCCTGGCTTTAAGCAATTTCCCCGTAAGGCTGGCTGCTGCAGGGGACGGCTATGTTATTGTTTTGTAGACGGTAGCTGGGATGATAAGGGGAAAGATCTAGGGGAGAGGAAGCGATGGTTATGGGAGAAGGGAAGGTTCTTAAAAAGGGGAGGCAACTGGGAACCAGACCCAGGAGTTTGGACGTGACAGGTGGAGCTGGGAGTGTAGCTTGGGTGGAAAGATAAGCCTGCTCCTATCAGGTGGCTTCTGTTTGATTTCAACTTATTGGCCAGTTTATCACACCTTAAAAAACGTTTAAATGAGTCTACTTATTCCCCCTATTCCAAAGATACCCTCATTTACAGTTGTGTTTCTGGTGGCGTTCCTCTCAAGAACTTTGCTCAAGGGTAAGTATATTCGTAATAGGAGTCCCCACCCCCCAGAGGATTAACTTCAAGTCTTAGGGGAAGGTAATACTGTAACAGTCCCTGCTTCCTTCCACCATGCGTCCCCCCTGCCCTCCCCCAACCCCGAGGCTCCCCACGCCCTCCCCCATCACGGGTCCCCCTCCCCGCGACTCCCCACGTGGTCCTCCACGTGGAGCTGCGTCTTGCTTTGCTTACCTTGCAAATGGATGAAGACACTTGGGAGAAAAAGGAGCCAGACTGGAAAGGAAAAAAAAAAAACATTCCACCCAATTCTGAGTCTTTGTAAGGGTACGTATCTGCCTCCCACCCCCTCCCAGCCCTTTTCATGCATCTCACCAAGTGATTTCCAGGCTTCCACCAACAGTGAACACCACCAGCATCCACAGGTGCACAGAAACCTTTCCGTGAATATAAAGAACATCTCAAAGACCCTTTAGGAACAGCACCCAGATATGGGCAGCTGAAAAAAAAAAAAAAAAAGGTCTCTGCGCAGTGAGGGGAAACTTGGATTCCCGAAATCAAGTGGGAGCCTCAACGGACAAAACATTTTTAGAATCACTGCAGCACTGGGCTGGAATGAGAGCTGGACAATCTGGATTCAACCCAGTTTCCTTCACAGCACAAAGAAACCCCTTCGAAGCTATGAATATGCTACCAGCATCGTTGCTGAAGCCACCAAAGCCCGCGTCCCACACGCGTCTATCCCAGGAAGCTCTGCCCCGCGCTGTGCCAGCCCGCCGTGTTTGCTACAGAGGTCTCCCCGGGGCCTTCCCGTGGCTTTAGCAGTAGGGCCTGGGGTGCTCAGAGCTTCCCCCCAAATCCACCACGTGGGAACACGCTTGGTCAACTTGGCAAGACTTAAAAGAGAGAAAAACAAAACCAGGCAAGGCTGAACCCCAGACAACACTGGGGCAGAGGGAGGAAGGGATGGGCCAGCCCCTGGCTCTGTTCCAGCCCAGGATCAAGTTGGGATTAGAGGAAATGGCACCACGACCTTCTTTTGTGACTCATGCGTACAGCCAAACGCAGCGAGCAGCCTGTCTCGCTGCGTCTGCCTACCACGGGGACAGCAGTTCAATTCAATTATGTCACATCCGTTCACTGATGAAAGTGGCATCAATGGAAACACCTGGCCGGGGCTGGCACCGAGCAGACTTCGGTCAACGTTTCCAGACGTCTGTCTGCATCGTGCAGTGTCCGCTTACCCGTATCCTACCACCTTAGGTTCTGCTAACTACTCAAAGCTCATCCTTGAACTCAAACTCCCAGCAAACCAACCCCACTGACAGGAGAAAATCGATCCGCTTTGACTTTCTAAAACAGCCAGCCTGAAACACAGTAACACAAAGGAAACGTACTAAAAAGCATGCTCCCTTTATATCCTAATGGGGCAGCTGACCCTCCTGCCATGGCGACCCCGAAAGCGGCCCTCCCGCTGTTTTCTCCTGGAGAAAACACAGAGCTCCATCTACACTCAGGGGTGTCAGCGTGGGCCCCAGAGGTGCCGACCAAGACGAAGAAAGCACACCCACCAAGTTCTCTATCAAAATAGAGCAATTTATTCAAGACACTGAATATGATCTGTTGATTCTCTCTTGAAACAAATGAGCTACGACGCACAAGGTGATTCTCTTTCTGGGAGCGCGTGAGGGTGAGGGGCGGGGGGAGAACGAAACGGGGACCGTGTGGATGGAACAGAATCTGGAAAACGCGGACAGGAGCACATCTGGCTGCACGTCTGACACAGACAATAAAAACCGCAGAAGCCAGAATTCACAACCTCAGTGAGCGGCGGAAGGAACGATTCTGCACTTGACAAGAAACACGATTAAAAAAAAAAAAAAAAAAGGTGGAACAAAAGGTTAAAAGAGAAAAATAACAAGGAACAAAAGCAGACCCTTATGTTTGACAAAGTGCACTTCACTTGGCTCCAAGATCTATTTTTAGAAAGACAAAACGAACGCCACGTTCTGGGTGTCATGCGGGGTCAGATGTGCCCCGTGGGGCGGCATCCCTTTCCCAGGTGTGCGCAGAATGAGTTCTCAGTCACTGCAAACCCAACGGAAAATTCCGGGGAGGACCGTTGTGTTACTCCTGCTTTCAGAATCAAGGTCCCATTTGGTCACCGAGACTGAAGCATTTACTTCCAAGTGTTAGACGCTGTCAACGACGTCCAATGGTAACACGAGCCACGGGGCACCGACGACAGGGGTGCGTCCGCTGAGCGCTGGCTGGCAGGGTGCAGCTGGCGGGCAGCGTCCACGGCTCAGGGACGGCTGCCGTCCTGCTGAGAGCGGGGATGGGTTTCCAGGGGCGCTGGCTGCCTCCTCGTTTTGCCTCCCTGGGGCCCCTGGGAGGCTCCTTCCCAGTGGCCGGCCGAGGACGCCAGGAATGCGGACAGTCTGCCTTCCTCAGCCTCAGGTCACTGCCAGGCCCAGGATCAAGGCCCCGTGTCAGTGGCCTCACAGCCCTTGGCTCCAACCCGGCAACTCCCAACTGGTTCAGATTTACCAAGAGGCTAAAGTCAACACTTGGAGACCCTGGGTATTGACTGTCCGGTGAGGATCGTTGCGTGAACCGACTGTCTTCACCCGTCAGCAGGCTTTGGCTTGTCAAACACAAACTGTGTCCTGACCCTGGACAGCTGATGTCTGTAGATGTGACACATTTTCATTGGGTGAGGGGGTCCAGATGGTGTTCGTCTAGATCCCCCCAAACTGCACCTCAAACCTAGTAACTTCTTGGTGGCAGGGAATTACCAGTGTACCCGGGGATGTCTGCCATCTTCACAGATGGCAGTGGAGACTCCGGAGAACTCTGATCTTCTTAAAGGCCAAGCGTTTAGGTAACAGATCCCAAATAAAATGCTCCACTCAGACATAAACAGAGCACTTGTTGGTCTTCTACAGACGGGGCTTGAATGACTCGCAGATCCATGGAGGCCCATTAATGATCCGAGAAAGATGAATGCACTCTGGCTTTTGGGGCTGGTTCGGGACAATCCAAGTTTTGCAGGAGGGCCTGGTCTGCTCTGCCCGTTAGCTTCTGGCTCCACGGACAGACACCAGCCTCTAAGTAACATCGGGCCTTGTTGCTGGAACACACACACGGCTGTACCCTGCCTGCCGCCAGCCCCCCGGGGCCCGGCCCCCTGCCCCATCCCGGCCTGTGCCTGCAGGAAGACGGATGAACCCAGAGGCCCTGTCTTCCGCTGCTTCCCCCGCTGCTAATTTAAAAGATGGGTCAGCGTCGGGTTATGACAACAAAAGTACAAAGGTCACCTGATCCAATGAAAGGAAACTCCTCTAGGAACACAAAGCCATGTTTAATTTTTTAAAAACAGTAAAAAGATTCATTATTACAAAAAGAAAACCTTTCTCCTCCTGTTGCAAGAGGAAGAAACTATGAAGAGGACAGAAATTATTAGTGACAGTCTACCTACGTAATTCACCTTCAGGACCGAAAACCTCTCTCCCTGTTCGTTTTTGTCGTTATTAGACCCAGTGAGATCCTGGAGCCTCTCCCGTCAGCTGTGCAAGGACCGGCCGAGGTGCTCTTGGTGGGGGGCCCACAGGTGGCCCCGCGGCCCGAATGATGCCAGGCGGCATCCTGCTGAGTGGACGGCTGTGACGGCCCCTTCAATGCCGCTGGTCCTGGGAACGCTTCTTGGGTCCGAAGGCACGATTCTCCAGGTCTCTCCTGCTGGCTACTATACACGGTCAACACACCCTGAAAAATGCCAAGGTCGTCTTCGAGCTGGAAGGGCCCAGATTTTCCTCTCTGGCCGTAGAACAGTCCCAACGCTGACCCCAGGGCTGGCCCCTTCCCACCCAGAGTCCTCACTGCCTCTCGTGAAGCTGAAAGAGAAAAAGCTACCTCAGACCCTGCCTGTGTCTTCCTAAACTTTATTCTTTTTAAAATATGAATCACACAAAGCTCTCTATGTCTGATGGCCATTTTAGGATTTTAAAATTGTTTTAACATAAAAATATTTTTTTTTTCTCCAAAAATACTCTGGGCTCTTTCTAAGTCACTTTTTTTTTTTTCTCCTGTAAAAAGTCCCCCTGCCCTGCCTTCTTACATAAAGCACTTAGTATGCGCCAAAAGTGCCCTTGAGACCTAAGATGGGAAGCGACTATGAGGAAGGGGCGGAGAGAGTGCGCGAGGGGGAGAGGGGGAGGCGGGGAGGGAGGGCAGGGCGTGAAAGCCCCGCCTGTCAGAGACTCTGTGAGGGGGTGATGCCAACCAAGACCACGAAGGAAGGAGAGGTGGAGGGGGCAGGCGACACCAGCAAAGAAGCAACACACCCAAAACAGTTTCCAACCTCAGACCCGAGGCCCCCAGACGACAGGATTCCAGCCCATAGAAAAACCACGGGACAAAGAGTCTAGAAAATAGAAAGTGTTGGGATTACAAAGTTGCCCATTTCATCCGTACAAACTGGTCTTTGAACATCCTTGTGAGAGTAACTGTAGTGTCCAAATTTTTAGGAAAAAAAAAAAAAACCCACCATGTGAGGAGTTCCCCACCCCCCTTTTGGTTTATCACAGCATTTTTTTTTTCTTTTTGGCACAGTTTTTTTTTTTTTTTTTTTTTCTTTTCCTCTCAGCCATCAGAGCCTGTTCTGGATGGAAACCAAACCATGCACCGTCTAGCTGGTGGCTTCGTGCTTCCCAGGCTGAATGTTCCAGGTGGAAACCATTCTTTCCCCCCTTTGATATGACTGTGTGTATGTTTTTGTTTTAAACTTCTTGATAAAGATTACAAAAAAATAGAGACTCCTGTGGCCAGGGATGAGCTGATTTCAAAGTACACTCTAAGGTCAAGTTCGTACAGTTTTGGAGCTGACAGAATTGTGTTTGAATAGTGCTACAACCCCACACATTCACTGCTGGTCCGTTAGAATTCTCTTCTTGTTTCTAAAATATTTCATGTTTACTTTCGCAGATCTAAGACACACACCTGGAAGGAAAGAGAAAGCGCCTGTTATCTTGAGACACGACACAAGATGCCTTTAGAGCAGAGGCTGGCAAACGGCCCATGGACCAAATCCAGCCTGCCACCCACTTTTTACAAAGTTTTATTGGTACACAGTAGAGAGGGTTCAGAGCATCTCTAACGACAGGCTGACGTCTGAGCACCTGACCAACCAACCCCAGGCAAACAGGACAGAGGGCAAGAGCCAGGTCAAGGGCTATGCTAGGAACTAATGGGGTGGCCACAGCCATCGGCGGGTGTCACGGACCAGACCCCGACATGGCGGGGCAGAGGGCAAGTCACGCCTGAGCACACATTTGGGGGCCGGGCTGACATGCCAGCCAGCCCACTGCCACCTGCCCTACAGCTCATGGCAATTCCAAGTGCAGGCATGAATCCAAAAGCTAGACATCTTAGGCGATCAACATAGGGCCACTGGGACCCCGGAGACCCGTGGAATGCAAAGTCGGGCCTTTATCACCAGAGGGCCCAGCAGGCTTGGAGCCAAGACAGGACCAGGTTTCTCAGCCTCGGCACCTGCGATACTTGGGGCCAGTCACTTCTCTCCTGTGGGCATCCCGTCCACTGCAGGAGGTTCAGCAGCAGCCCTGGCCTCCACTCACCAGATGCCAGTAGCCCCCCGACCAAAGCGGCGGCAACCAAAATGCCTCCAGACATTGCAGATGCCCTCCAGGGGCAGGATCACCCCGGTTGAGGACCACCAATTTCACCGAGAAAACGTCATTCAGGAAGCAAGAGAGACGGCTGCTCCCAGAGGCGGTGCCAGCCCATAAGTTTCCTTCACCCACACACACTGGCTGCGGCCCTCGGAGGCCCACCACAGCGCTGGAAGCCCCCGCGGATATCAGGGGTCTGACTTCTCGTGTCTCCACCGCCGCGCCCTCCGCCCCCCAGGAAACTACGGGTGCTGCTTACGGAGCCGTCCGATGCGCTGGCGCCCACTTTGTCCCCTCGGGCGTTCCAGCACACCTCGAAGATGCCGCCGGTGCCTCGGTAGCTGTGGACGAGACTTCCGCTCTGCAAAGCAAAGCCGCCATCACTCGCGATGCAGAGCGCCGACGTGGACCCCCAGGGTGTCAGCACAGAAACTTTCAAACATAGAAGCTAACGGAATTTTCAGTGGCCGTAACGCGCCTCTCAGACCTGCTGCCACGGGGGGCATAGCTGACCTACGGCAGCCCGCGGAGTCGGCCTAAACGTGTTTCAGCCGAGGTCACGCCTCCCAGGGGTCATTCCCAGGGGCCAACGACTGAGGGCGGCAGGGGGACTGAGGCAGCCAGGGAAGGAGCAAGTCAACAAGATCATACGTGTTTTTATATTTAGAGAAGGCGTCCATCTCACTGATGATTAAAGAGACCCTCAACGTGTCTCAAAGAGTTCTGTGATTTATAAAAAAAATAAATAAAGGGGTAAAATGATTTGATGACTTGCTGACAGCAGGAGTTATGTAACTGATGATGTCATTTTAGAAATCCATCCATCACTATTTCCCGTGAGAGTTCCATGAATAGACTGCTACACGTTGATGTCTGCTTTCCGGGTGGCCTATCTGGGGCTGTGAGGCTGGGCTCAGCACCAGGCTGGTTTCACATAAGGGCCGCCATCACCTCTTGCTCACCGGGAAGACATGACCACATGAGGCGGCCCCTGGGAAGCCTGAGGTCTCAGTGGACCACCCGCGGGCCCACGCCACTTAACATGGCTCCCGTACCACCTCCCTGCACCAACCACAAGGGGGCGTGCGCTTGAGAAAGTGCATTCATCTGAACGCCACCCAGGCCTAAAGGAATCACCAAGGAGCGTGGGTGGGAATCAAGCAGGAGGGGAGGGCCTTCCCTGGTGGTCCAGTGGTTAGGACTCTGCGCTTCCACTGCAGGGGGCACGAGTTCAATCCCTGGTCGGGGAACTAAGATCCCGTGTGCTGCACGGGGCGGCCAAAAAATACAAAAACAAAAGACAAAACGAAACAAAAAAAACCCCCCCAAAAAACCAGGAGAGGAGAGGCCACTTCATCCATCCTGAGGCCACACAGAATGGATCGCTGGCTGTCTGCACTGATTCCTCCCATAGCACATTTCTCTCTTCCACTAGCAGGAGACCCAAGAGCCCAGTATACTCAAATACCATCTCCTTTTACTTCTGTGACAGCGTAACCAACAGTGACATTCCCGCTGCTACCCAAACATAAAACACTTCCCTTCAAAAAATCAAAATGCCATGACAACAGCCAACGAATAGTCCTCATGGCCCTTGATCTGTTCCCTGAAGAAGCTACAGGAGCTGGTGTGGAGCAGAGGCGGTCGGGGCTGGCCTCATCCCGGACGGCCGTTCCCCCTGGAAAGCTCGGATGGAAGGACACTTCCGACCTAGACCTTAGTACCCACAGGGCAGCGTCTCAGGTGGGAAGATGACTGGCTTATGATTTTCCAGGGTGACTCCTCGTGCCCAAGAGAAGGAAGTGGCAGGTGGAAGGCGTACCTGCCAAGGACTCAGAAAAAGTAACGAGTCGATGGGCGTCCCTGGCGGGGAAGACCGCCCGCCCACACGGAGCACAGGGCAGAGGGCACTGGGTCTGGGCTCCACGCAGGGACCTGGGGTTTGTGTCAAGGCTCCGCGTCCGAGGTCAGGCATTCCTGAGCACGCATCCATTCCCTGATTGCCGTTCCGGGCGTGGACCACCGAAAACATGACTACGGGGGCGCTCCCTCTGGAGAGGACTGGGCGGTGGGAATCGGGGGTTACCTGCGTGTTCCAGATGTGCACACACTTGTCAAAGGAGCCGCTGGCCAAGTGCTTCCCGTCGGGGCTGAAGGCTACACTGTAGACCGGCTCCTGGTGTTTGGTGAGTGTGTGGATGCAAACGCCCCGCTCCACGTCCCACAGTCGAACTGTAGAATCGAACGAAGCACTGCAGAGACGGGAGAGAAAACGTCACCACAGCACACGCGGCTTCCCGACTGCTTCCCTAAGACGCGGCACGGACAGCGGGCGCTGCTTTCCTTTCCTGGCTCTTACGTTTCGAGAGACAACAAGCGGGTACACTCTTCCTCTTCTAAAACGTGAACCAGATATACTGAAAACAAAGCCACGGTCGTAAAACAGATCTTCTCCTTCTTTTTTTGGGTGCTGTTATGAGGGAAACAAATTGACATCCACACTCATTTGTCTGTGCGTTTTTCTAAGATATGAATGATATGTACTTTTGTATTCACTACATTTTCTAAAGTGCTCCCACAACTTACAACACAACATCTATCGTTGCCAACTAAAATAATGCTGAGAGCCGTATTTGGGGAAATAGCAAACTGAGCGAATACAGAATTAAAATAAAATATAATCGCATCCAAATACGCAATCGCACTGCTGGGAGCTGCAAATTTTAGTAATTTCCAAATTTGAAAGAAGAGTACACAGCACAAAGATGCTTTAGCCGGCATTCCTTCTCTCTGCAGGGACTCACAGGCAGCAGCGTGTCCCTGTACGCTTGTGAACTACAAGGACCGCTTACGCTCGTTAATGGGAACCACGCGATACAAAGCACCTTCCAAGTTATAAAAAAAAGGAGAAAAGATAGCGTTCTGTATCCTAGACATTTAAGTGGATTTCAGGACAATTACTTGAAATAAGAGAGTAATGGCCTTGGTGTTTTTCTGGATCGGCCTTTCAGCTGATGTGGGACTTCAGTCCAGTGTTTTCTAAGAGATGGCCTGGGGTCGGTCCTTTAAGTAACAAGAGTCCTTGCTGCCTGGCGAGGCCGCCCGCCCCACGGCTACACAGCAAAGACGGAGGGCTCTCCCTCATTTATAGGAGGGCCGTGCCACCTGCCACTTCCCCCCACAACCCTGCTCTCGGCAGCTATACAGAACAAACCCACTGCTGCTTCCTGGCAGGGAAACATTCCTTCCAAGCCTGGTCTTTCCCAGGCTAAACAAACACCCACGCTTTGTTGGCTCATGGTCTCCGGACCCCTAAGTAATCCGGAAATTCAGCCTCAGGATCTCTTTAGTTCGTTCTTCTAAAGGTTCGTGTTAGAATATCACACTGGGATTGGAACGTTATATCCTGCATGGGGTCCGATGACAAGTCTGCTGACCACAGCCTAGCTGATGTAGTTCTGCGGAGGCCACTGTGGTGACGTATAACCACTCTTCTCAATTCCGGCATCTGACTGACTAGCCGCTCCTCTGCCGCCAATGCTGGTGTCTTAGGGGGTTCACTTAGGTCAGATCTGGCTGCGGCTGGGGAGACGTTATCACCATTCAGCATTCTCACCACCTGCAGCTCCAAGTTGAACCAAGCACACCAAGCCCAAGGTCCAAGCTGAATTGTTTCCTTTCTCCATCAGGAAAGCAAAGTGCCGGGAGCCTGGACATATACTGATTCCTCCCACCAGCCTCATGGTTAAGACCGTCCTTACCTCAAGTTAGCCGTCACGTGATAATTTGTATCTTGGGGCCCTTTCAAAATCAGCCGCCTCTCCATTTACTTTGGAAGGGCGTAAACACATTTGGAAGACAACTTGGCAATATTTTCTGGGCTCCCTGGATATGAGTAACTTTTACCGGCCACGTTGCTGGCTCAGCCGCAGTGAGCAAGGTTGCTTTCAGGAACCGAGACCGGGCTGAGGGCTGTCTTCCCTTTACCTTGCTAGCATGATGTTGGAGTTTGGGTTGCTGGTGGCTGGCCCGGTGGGACTCCACTTTATGGTATATATCTCTTTGCTGTGAGCTTGAAGGTCATGGACACACGTATCCTGCTTCATACTCCAGATCTAGAGAACACGTTGGGAACAAGGTGAGCAACGGCTGCTTCTCCCACCGGGGGAGGTTCACCACCATCCATCCCTGCTGGGAGCGTTCCTTAGGTTCCTGCCTTTGGGAAGCTCACGCCCAGTGCGGTGGGCAGCCGGCAAACTGGCCAGCAGAGGGGCCGGCCGAACACCAGGGGGCGCCCATGAGAAAGGCCGCGGGAAGGGAAGGCTGCTCGCTCGGCAGGACCCTTGACTGATAAGCAGGAGGTCACTGCAGGACAGTGGCCTGTCATCTGCAAAGAGGGAAGGTGACAGAGGTGGGAACAGTGCTCGCAACAGAACAGCCAGCTGGAGGAGCAGTGAATGCTAAGACCAGCATTGAGTACAGGGGGTCGTCTGGGGTCAAACGGCCCGGCCTTTTAGAATGCTTTACCTTTAACGTCATGTCATCAGAGCAGGATGCTAGCAACATCCCAGAAGGATCCCATTTGATGGCATTGACCTCATTCTGAAAGAGAGCAAAGGGTTTCAAAAAGAAGGGCAGGCCTGGGAGTAGTAACATAGCCTTCCAGCAGGGGGAAGGAGCGCGCTGTCCTCTGCAGAAAGCCTACCTGCATCCCCCCTGGATAGAAAAGAACACGCCCCAGAGCGCGTGCATATTCCCCTTTGCCTCACCCCGCCGGCCTTGCTCATTTATACAAAACGCACGGCCGTATGCCACACATAACCAGTCACCCTCATCTTATTTCTCTAAGGGGAAAAAAAAAAAAAATCACAAGTAGGAAGGAAGCCAAATGAATTTACACAGAGTAAGGGCAGCACATAAAACCAGGAAGACCAGTAAGTTATTTTAAAGCTGATTGGATAAGTCATTTTCCTGCTCACTCTTAATACAGCAGCTACCCGCTCTGTCTAAATCTGTCAGGACATCTCTCTTTCGGTGCTGAGTGGAGGGGGAGGAAACGTAAAGAAGCAAGGTCACCAGAGGGGTAACCCAGGCCCAAGACGATGTGACCTGAACACACACACGCAGACGAGCACAGGTTACTTGGCTATTTCCAGAGCAAACAGCCAAGTAAACAGAATGCTGTAACTCGGCACATATGGAAAGCTCTGGCAGGCAGGCCAGTGTGCGATGTGGACCGGGGGCAGGCGCAGAAAGGAACAAGGCTGCAGGCAGCCTTCCGGTTCTGGGGGCCAGGGGACCTCGAGGCTAAATCCTGGAGGACGAAGGCAAATGCTCCCGTGGGCCAGGGAGCCGCCTGAAGCTGAGTGGAGGCGGGGAATGATGTGCCCGGCGGGGTGGGCCGGGGAGAGATGGCGGGAGCCAGCCGCGGGTCTCGGGCCTCCCGTTTCTAGTAGGGGGACCGTGGCGCCCCGTCCCGTTCTCTCATGCCTGTTGCTCCAGCCTAACAATTAACTCATTTCACACTCATAATTAACTTCCCAATTAATCCCACGCTGCTAAGTGCTCTGGTTTGGATGATAAATTGTAATGGTCACGCTACTTGCTAAGGGCACTGAGTGTTGAACGGTGCGAGACAGGGAGGGATAAGTGCGTCTGTGTTCCATGTGGTACCCGTGGTGGAAGGCCCAGAAAAAAGGGAGGCATTGGAGCCTGCAGTACAAGGAGCAGGCCTGTGGGTGAGCCAGGGAGGTCGAGAAGGTCGGACTGAGTGTGTGTGCACAGGCAAGCGGACCCAGGAGGACACCAAGAGAAGCAGTGCCTGGTGAGAGGTGCGGAGCAGGGACAAGGGCAGCGTGGGTGGCTCTGAGTGTAACTGCTGAGAACAGAACCCGAGGGTGCATCTCCAAGGGCCTGCCTGCAAGAGGGAGCTGGTGCCCACTGACTGTCCCCAGTCAAACCCCCTCCCACCTTCCAGGGTGAAAGTGGACTTTCCTCTCCCTCCCTCTGCAGCCCAAGTCACAATTCCCAGAAAGCATCCAGGAACGGTTCACAGGGTCTCGGGAAGAAATCAGCTCGACTACATTTAGCTCATAGCTTGTGTGCAATGATGGGTTGCAATGAGACCCGTTTAAAGAGCCAGGTGGTGCGACGGCACGAAAGTCCCAAACGGGGCAGCTGGAAAGTCACAAAGATTTCCTAGTAAAAGCTCGGGGACAGTCTAGGAGTAGAGGAGAAATAAGTTTAGGTCAGAAAAATTAAAAAAGAAGGGTCTGTTTATAGCCACGACAAGATGTTAACAGGACAATTGCTCCCTGGGCTCTGAAAGAACCTTCTTTTGGAAGCAGGGACCTGTAGGGACAGAAGCTGGAAAAAGTGGGTACTAAGCAAATGGGCAAGTGCCAAGGACAATGCAGTTTATGTCAGGTAAGTTAGTGGCAAGGGATGCTGTGAGTCAAAGGTGGGGAGCAGTGCAGGTGTGAGGTGCTCAAAGCCAACAGGTCCTCCAGGAGGACCAGGGTAGAGGCGGGGGCGTTGCACACGAGAGGGACCTGCCAGGGGAAGGCTGTGAAGAGCCTCATGGGCTATGCTGGGGAATCTGATGATACATCCAAAGAGGACAAAAATGCTAATTTGAAAAGACACACGCACCCCAATGTTCACAGCAGCGTTACTTACAATAGCCAAGACATGGAAGCAACCTAAGTGTCCATCAATCATCAATAGATGAATGGATAAAGAAGATGTGGCACACACACACACACACACACACACACACACACACAATACTACTCGGACAAGAAAAGAATGAAATTCTGCCACTGGCAACAACATGAACTTGGAGGGTATTATGCTTAGTAAACTAAGTCAGACAAATATCGTATACTATCACTTATATGTGGAATCTAAAAAAATACAACAAACTAGTGAATATAAGAAAAAAGAAGCAGACTCACAGATACAGAGAACAAGGTAACGGTTGTTGCTGGGGAGAGGGAAGGGGGAGCGGGACAAGACAGGGGTAGGGGATTAAGAGGTACAGACTATTATGTATAAAATAAATAAGCTACAAGGATATATTGTACAGTACAGGGAATATACCCAATATTTTATAATAACTATAAATAGATTATAATCTTTAAAAATTTGAATTGCTATGTTGTACACCTGAAACTTACATAATATTGTAAATCAACTATACCTCGATAAAAAAATTAATTAATTAAAAAAAGGAATTCAGTGAGAAGTCAGGTGGTGTCTGAGTTTCTTGGATTGAATGTTGATGTTTTCCACCAAATTTAGGAAAATTTGGCAAAATCATTGTTTCAAATAATTTTTCTGTTCCATTCTCTTTTCTTCTCTCTCCATTACACATATATGCTAGAGTGCTTCATACTGTCTCGTAGGTCACTAAGCCTCTATTCATTTGTTCAATCGTTTACCAATTCTTCCAATTGGCTAGTTTCTATGATCTCTCTTCAGGTTTACTAACCTTATTTCTGCAATCTCTCCACCATCCATTAACATTTTCACTTCAGACACTCTACCTCTCAATTCTGAGATTTCCACTTGACTGTTTTAAGAACAGTTTTCCTTCCTCTGCTGCCCTTCCCCATCTGTTCACTCATTACAAACAGCCTTTCCTTTATGTCCTCATATAGTCTAATAATAGCTACTTTAAAGTCTTTCCTGCAAAATCCAGTATCTGGCTCATCTCAGGCCACTTTTTTTTTTACACTGCCTGCCCAGATGGGATACCTGGGTTAGCCGATCACCTGAGATGGCTACAACAGCCCCAGGAGCAATGGGCCCCAGCTGGATACCTGGGTTAGCCGATCACCTGA